>NC_046161.1:1669573-1908909 GCF_011064425.1 Rattus rattus
TAGGTAGCAATGAATATCCTAGTAAGAGCACCAGTGGAAGGGGAAGCCCTGGGTCCTGCTAAGACTGAACCCCCAGTGAACTAGACTGTTGGGGAGAGGGCAGCAATGGGGGGAGGGTTGGGAGGGGAACACCCATAAGGAAGGGGAGGGGGGAGAGGGATGTTTGCCCGGAAACCGAGAAAGGGAATAACACTCGAAATGTATATAAGAAATACTCAAGTTAATAAAAAAAAAAAAAAAAAGAATAGTAATTCAAGGCCCATACCTAAACATAGTAAAAGCTATATACTGCAAACCAGTAGATAATATTAAACTAAATGGAGAGAAACTTGAAGCAACCCCACTAAAGTCAGGGACTAGACAAGGCTGCCCACTCTTTCCTACTTATTCAATATAGTTCTTGAAGTTCTAGCCAGAGCAGTCAGACAATACTGGGAGATCAATGGGATAGAGATTGATAAGGAAGAAGTCAAAATAACACTACTTGCAGATGATATGATACTATATTTAAGTGATCCAAAAAGCTCCATCAGAGAACTACTAAACCTGATAAACACCTTCAGCAAAGTGGCTGGGTATAAAATTAACTGAAATAAATCAGTAGCCTTCCTCTACTAAAGGAGAAACAAGCTGAGAAAGAAATTAGGGTAACAACATCCTTCATAATTGTCCCAAATAATATAAAATACCTCAGTGTGACTTTATCCAAGCAAGTGAAAAATCTGCATAATAAGAACTTCAAGCATCTAAAGAAAGAAATTGAAGAAGACCTCAGAAGATGGAAAGATCTCCCATGCTCATGGATTGGCAGGATTAATATAGTAAAAATGGCCATTTTACTAAAAGCGGTCAACAGATTCAGTGCAATCCCCATCAAAATACCAATCCAAATCTTCAGAGAGTTAGACAGAACAATTTGTAAATTCATCTCGAATAACATAAAACGCAGGATAAGTAAAACTATCCTCAACAATAAAAGGACTTCTGGGGGAATCATGATCCCTGAACTCAAGCAGTATTACAGAGCAATAGTGATAAAAACTGCATGGTTTTGGTACAGAGACAGACAGATAGACCAATGGAATAGAATTGAAGACCGAGAAATGAACCCACACACCTATTACACTTTATTTTTGACAAAGAAGCCAAAACCATCCAATTGAACAAAGATAGCATTTTCAGCACATGGTGCTGGTTGAACTGGAGGTCTGCATGTAGAAGAATGTGGATCGATTCATGCTTATCACTCTGTAGAAAGCTTAAGTCCATGTGGATCAAGGACCTCCACATCAAACAAGATACACTCAAACTAATAGAAAAAAAATGGGAAGAATCTCAAACACATGGGCACTGGAGAAAAGTTCCTGAACAGAACACCAATGGCTTATGCTCTAAGATCAAGAATCGACAAATGGGATCTCATAAAACTGCAAAGCCTCTGTAAGACAAAGGACACTGTGGTTAGGACAAAACAGCAACCAACCGATTGGGAAAAGATCTCTACCAATCATACAACTGATAGATTGCTTATATCCAAACTATACATAGAACTCAAGAAGTTAGAATGCAGAGTGATAAAGAACTCTATTAAAAAATGGGGTTTGGAGCTAAACAAATAATTCACAGCTGAGGAATCCTGAATGCCTGAGAAATACCTAAAGAAATGTTCAACATCTTTAGTCATAAGGGGAATGCAAATCAAAACAACCCTGAGATTTAACCTCACATCAGTGAGAATGGCTAAGATCAAAAACTCAGATGACAGCAGATGCTGGTGAGGATGTAGAGAAAGAGGAACACTCCTACATTATTGGTGGGATTGCAGACTGTATAACCATTCTGGAAATCAGTCTGGAGATTCCTCAGAAAATTGGATATTGAACTACCTGAGGACCTAGCTATACCTCTCTTCGGTATATACCCAAAAGATGCCCCAACATATAACAAAGACACATGCACCACTATGTTCATAGCAGCCTTATTTATAATAGCCAGAAGCTGGAAAGAACCCAGATGCCCTTCAACAGAGGAATGGATACAGAAAATGTGGTACATCTACAAAATGGAGTAATACTCAGGTATCAAAAACAATGACTACATGAAATACATAGGCAAATGGATGGAACTGGAAAATATCATCCTGAGTGAAGTAACCCAATCACAGAAAAACACACATGGTATGCACTCACTGATAATTGGCTATTAGCCCAAAATGATTGAATTACCCTAGATGCCCAGAACACATGAAACTCAAGAATGATGACCAAAATGCAAATGCTTCACTCCTTCTTTAAAACGGGAACAAGAGTACCCTTGGCAGGGCATACGGAGGCACAGTTTAGAACAGAGGCAAAAGGAACACCCATTCAGAGCCTGCCCCACATGTGGCCCATACAAATACAGCCACCAAACTAGATAAGATGGATGAAGCAAAGAAGTGCAGGCCGACAGGAACCAGATGTAGATCTCTCCTGAGAGACACAGCCAGAATACAGCAAATAAATCAGCGAATGCTATCATTAAACCACTGAACTGAGAATGGTATCCCCATTAAAGGAATTAGAGAAAGGAATGAAGAGGTTGAAGGGGCTTGAGACTCCATATGTACAACAATGCCATCCAACCAGAGCTTCCAGGGACTAAGCCACTATCCAAAGACTATACATGGATTGACCCTGGGCTCCATCCTCATAGGCAGCAATGAATAGCCTAATAAGAGCACCAGTGGAAGGGGAAGAAGCCCTTTGTCCTGCCAAGACTGAATCCCCAGTGTAAGTGATTTTTGGTGGAGGGCGGTAGTGGGGATAGGATGGGGAGGGGAATACCCATAGAGAAAGGGAGGAGGAGGGGTTAGGAGGATGTTGGCCTGGAACCCAGAAAGGGAATAAAAATCGAAATGTAAATAAGAAATACCCAAGTTAATAAAGATGAAAAAAAAAAAAAGAAAAAAAGAAAAGAACAATTCATCCAAGCCAAGCTCTATCCTGTTACAAGTTAGACTAGAGTTAGTTTATTTAAAGTGCTCCATGAAATGTGTTTAGTTAAAACAGCTTATTATGTGAAAGCATCAATATTTATAAATTTTTGAAAAAATACAAATAAATGACGAAAATACAAAATTTCAACTTCTAACATAAAAGAGTAATTAATGTGATATTCAAATTATAAAGAACCACTGTGGCTCTCCATTATCCCCTAACTTTACAAAATAAAATTTTAAAAAAGTTTTTAAGTACCCTCAGGTAGGCAGGGATTAACTTGTTGAAATAATTTCATTACCTCTCAGTATTTTAAAGAGGTGGTTATATCATGTTTTCTTTGCTGTCTTGACTTGTCAATGAATTAAAGGATTAGTTGGACGTGGTGAAGATATAGTTTATTGATAAAGAATGCATACTGATGAAACAAGAGTATCTAAGTTAGATTTTCAACATTGACATAAAAAGCTGGAGTTTCATACACATGTAGCAGTAACTGTAAAACCATAGGTAGTAGAAAGAAAAGGATTAGTAGAGCTTGGTGACTGTCAGCCCAGCTTCGGATTCAGTGAAAAAATCACTTCTCATGTGAGTAAATTCAGATTGATAGGGAACACTGAACACTGTACCTGTGCGTAATCACACCTAAAGCACATAAGACAATTCTCTTCCTCTCTCCTACACACACACACACACACACACACACACACACACACACACACACACACCACTCATATAAAATAAATGTAAAATTCAGCTTGATCATCTCTTGTGTATGGTTCTCATGTAATGTTCAGTGCTACCTCAATAATCTGCATAATCTCAGTCAAGGAAAAACTAATCACTTAGAGATTATTAACCTTTATTCAGTACTTAGCTGAATTAGATGTTAATCTTTATAAAAGTTCCAGTCTTGAACATTTTTTTTAAATGGGCATTTTTTATTTATATTTCAAATGTTATTCCCTTTCCCAGATTCCCTGCCATAAACCCCCTATACCATCCCCTTCCCCTTCTTCTACTAGGGTGTTCCCCTTCCCCATGCACCCCTCATTCCCCACCATCCAGACATTCCCCTGCACTGGGCTGGGGTCCATCCAGCCTAGGCAGGACCAAGGGCTTCTCCTTCCATTGGTGTCCAACAAGGCCATCCTCTGTACATATGCAGCTGGAGCCATGTCCACAGGTAGTCTTTGGGTAGTGATTTAGTCTCTGGGGGCTCTGGTTGGTTGGTGTTGTTGTTCTTATGGGGTTGCAAGACCCTTAATCTCCTTCAATCCTTTCTCTAATTCCTGCAACGGGGACCCTGTTCTCAGTTCAATTGTTTGCTGCTAGCATTCCCCTCTGTATTTGACATGCTTTGGCTTAGCCTCTCAGGAGACAGCTATTTCAGGCTCTCAGCATGTACTTCTTGGCTTCATCAATATTAGCTAGCTTTGGTGGAGATACATACCCAGATGGGAAGGTTCTGAATGGCCGTTCCTTCAGTTTCTGCTCCAAACTTTGTCTTCATATCACCTCCTATGAATAGTTTTGTTACTCCTTTTAAGAATGACTGAAACATCTGCTCTTTGGTCATCCTTTTTCTTGAGCTTCATGTGGTCTGAGGCTTGTACCTTGTGTAACTCAAGCTTTTGAGTTAATATTCACTTTTCAGTGAGTGCATATCATTTGTATTATTTGTGATTGGGTTACTTCACTCAGGAAGGTATTTTCTAGTTCCATCCATTTTCCTAAGAATTTCATGAAGTCATTCCTTTTGATAGGTGAGAAGTACTCCATTGTGTAGATGTACAACATTCTCTGTATTAATTCCTCTGTTGAAGGGCATCAGGTCCTTTCCAGCTTTTGGCTATTATAAATAAGACTGCTATGAACATAGTGGAGCATGTGTCTTTGTTGTGTGTTAGAGCATCATTTGGGTATATGCCGAGGAGAGGTATAGCTGGGTCTTTAGGTAGTGCAATGTCCACTTTTCTAAGGAACCTCCAAACTGATTTCCAGAGTGATTATACCAATTTGCAATCCCATCAACAATGGAGGCATGTTGCTCTTTCTCCACATCATCACCAGCATCTGTTGTCACCTGAGTTTTTGATCTTAGCCACTCTCACTGGTGTAAGGTCGAATCTCAGGGTTGTTTTGATTTTCATTTCCCTGGAACAACTTTGTGGTAACACAAATCAGACTAAGATAAAGACAAAAATAATGTTGAAGGTATAGAGAACATTGAAAATCATGATATAAAAATTTAGCTAGATTCATCATGTAAGGTAGTATGTCTAAAGGAGCTACTTCGAAGGCTCAAGACTCAAGAATGAAAGAGATTCAGCTTAATTGGAAGTGTGGAAAGAGAGATAAATGCTGAAGAATGGGAAGATGATGAGTGCATATGAAAAAAATCAACAGAGCCTAATATGCCTTGCAGGAGAGAGAGAGAGAGAGAGAGAGAGAGAGAGAGAGAGAGAGAGAGAGAGAGAGAGAGAGAGAGAGAGAGAGAGAAGAGAGTAGAAATATTATGAAGATCAATGAAAAAATTCTAAAGGATTTTGAATTAATAACTATTTTAAATTTCTAGAAAACTACTTAATTTTCACAGCTGTTATAAAGAATTCTAGTATTATATATACTGTTTTGTCTCAGTCAGAACTACTGAATCCAGTGGAAGAATGCCCCCTTGAGCTATGCATAGTGGGCAATAATTAATAGGTCCATCTTGCCTGTTTAACACTGGTGGTTCTATTTATTTAAAAAGGAGGAACTCAGTCTAGTATACACATTTTACTACCTAGATACCTATGTCATCCCTGTTGCATAGATGCCTTCTCTGTCTTAGATGTTTAATGTGAAGAACAGTTGGTCTTCCAACGATTGTTCTGGTGTCTCAGCAGTCACTACACTCAGCAATTTGCATTTGAAGTATGTTAATTTTCATTTCTAAAGAATATGTGACACTCTTATGTGCTTACACTGAATCTTTATAAAATCATTGTTCCATTCAATAATTTCCATCAGCATATATGACAGATGCTTGTTTGCCAAGAGGTTAGAATATTATTATAAGTGAAACAGTCTCTTCTTTGCCATGTGCTTACCCTAACTCCCTAGTATTTTTCAGCTTGGTGATATGAATATAGTAACGTACACTTTTAAAATCCCTTATGTTATCATCAATCTTCAGAGTGGCTTCCTCCAGCAGGACAAAGGAACAGATGTAGAGATCCACAGACAGACATGCAGAGAAAAAGAGAGTCTAAATTGGAAAATTCCATCAGGTTCTTCCTGTTGGAGACTGGGGTACTCCATGGAAGATAGGGAGAAAAGACTATAAAAGTCAGAGGGGTTGGGAGAATATGGCCCACTGAGGCAACTGTGCAAGTCTCACATGAGTTCAGAAAAGCTAAAGTGACAACTATTAGGTCTACATATGTTTGAAACAGGTCCTCTGCATAATTGTTATGGTTATTGGCTTATTTTTCTAAGACTCCTAACAGTGTTTGCTCTTAGACACTTTTACTGGGTTGCCTTGTCCAGCTTTAATTTAAGAACTTTCTTCTTGTCTAATTGTGTCTTGTTTTGTCCTATTTGGCTATCTTATTTCTAGACTTATTTCTTTTTTCTTTTTTCTTTTCTGAGAAGAACCCAGAGGGAGAGTAGATCTGGGGAAGAGAGGGGTGAGAAGGAGAAGGAAGGAGATGTAAAAGGAGAGGCAAGTGTGCTTGAAATGTATTGTATTAAAGAAGATTCTATGTTCAATTAAAAAATAAAGTTTATGCATTTCTTGAGTTAAATTTTTGAAAGAATATTATGAATCTAAGGTAAAACAAAAAATCAAGTAGTTGATTTTTTTTTCTTCTGGTTATCATCTGTGCCCCATTTCTAACTGAGTGCCATAGATCTCTGTACCCAAATCCCACCCTGAGCGGGCAAGTTGTCTAGGAGTACTGAAACATCTAAAGTCACAAGTTAGACCACCACTATTCCTTCAATCCTTGGCACAAGAGGGACCCACCAGGAGCCCACCTGGCACAGGAACTGCAGAACAATTGGAGAGAAGATCATTCCAATTTCTATCTGTTCCCAGAGCTAAAATTATACCATGCTCTCCTTACTAAAATCTCACCCAGGTAGGGTTGGTCTCCCTGGAGTAATTTCACAGCTCTCCACACCTAAATCCCCCCCTGAGAGAGTTTGTCTCCAAGGACTGTTGACACACCTAAGATCAAAGACTCATATGTTCAAAGGAGGGATAATCTAGAGTCAGGGACTGCAAGACCAGCTAACACCAGAGATAACCACATGACAAGGAGCAAGCACAAGAAGATAAGCACAAGAAACCAAGGCTACTTGGCATCATAAGAATACTGTTTTCACACAGCAGCAAACCCTAGAAACCCTAAAACATCTGAAAAGCAAGATTGTGATTTAAAATCACATATCATGATGATGATAGAGGACTTTAAGAAGGATAAAAAGGATTATAACTCCCTTAAAGAAATACAGAAAAATACAACCAAACAAGTGAAGGAATTGAACAAAATGGATCTAAAAATGGAAATAGAAACAAAAAAAATCAGAAAAGAAGAAAACCATAGAGATAGAAAACCTAGGAAAGAGATTAGGAGTCATAAAGGCAGGCATCAGCAACACAATACAAGAGTTAGAAGAAAGAATCTCAGGCATAGACGTTACCATAGAAAACAGTGATGCAACAATCAAAGAAAATGCCAACTGCAAAAGCTCCTAACCCAAAACATCCAGGAAATCCAGGACACAATGAGAAGACCAAATAGGTATAGAAGAGGTATAGAAGAGAAATGGGTATAGAAGAAAGTGAAGACTCCCAACTCAAAGGATCCAGTAAATATCTTCAACAAAATTATAAAAGAAAACATCCTTAAGCTAAGAAAAATGCAATGCCCATAAACATACAAGAAGCTTACAGAACTCCAAATAGATTGGACCAGAGAAGAAATTCTTCTTGTCATATAATAATCAATACACCAAATGTACAAAACAAAGAGAGATTATTAAAAGCAGTAAGGGAAAAATGTCAAGTAACATGTAAAGGTAGACCTATCACAATTTCACCAGACTTTTCAACATAGACTAACAATGAAACATAGAGATTCCTGGGCAGATGTGATATAGACCCTAAGGATCTGGAGGGCTGTGGGACAGCCTTAGCTCTGGTGTAGATGGAGACCAGAAGGGTCCAGTCCCAGGCCTCACCATGGCTCCCGCATCCCGCACAACCCTAGCAGATCTCTCCTTGGATAGTCAGTGGAGCGAAAGTGGGGTCCCACCTGTGTTTAGTAGTGAGAGCACTCCTGAAAGACCGGATCTTTGTGATCATGTTTTAGGTCATGAGAGCCGTGAGACAGCCCCAGGTCTGGGTGCAGACGGAAAGTGAAAATGTCCTATCCCAGACTGCTCCAGAGTTTCTATACCATGTGCACTCCCAGTGGGTCACTCTTTGGATAGTCATAGATAATCAGAGGAGAGAAAGTGGGATTCCTCCTCTGGGATTAGGAGTGATAGCATTCTTCCTGGCACACTCTCCAGGAAGGTTTTGGTTCCAAAGGGCTGTGGGAAAGCCTTAGCTCTGGGCACAGATGGAGACTGGACTAAACAGAGACACTAAAAGCAAGAAGATTCTGGGCAGATGTCAAAAAGAGAATAGAAATGCCAGAAAAGGCTACTATACCCAGAAAAACTCAATTAATGTAGATGGAGAAATCAAGATATTCCAAGAAAAAAAAAAACACAAATTTATACACCATGTTTCTACAAATCTAGCCCTACAAAGGATAATAGATGGAAAACTCCAACACAGGGAAGCTACACCCTAGAAAAACTGAGAAAGAAACCTTGTTTCAATAAAAATAAAAGAATATAGCCACATAAATATAATTCTAACAACATAAATAACAAGAAGCAACAATTACTGACCCTTAATATCTCTTAACATCAGTGGACTCAATTCACCAATGAAAAACTATAGACTATCAGATTAGATACCTAAAGAGGACCCAGTATTTTGCTGCATAAAAGAAACACAGCTCAGTGACAAAAACAGACATTACCCAGTGTAAAAGTTGGAAAAATAAATTCCAAGCAAATGATCCCAAGAATCAAGTTTGATTAGTCATTCTAATAGCAAATAAAACTGACTTTCAATCAAAAGTTATCAAAAAAGATAAGGAAGGACACTTCATAGTCATCAAAGGAAAAAACTATCAAGATGAACTCTCAATTCTGAACAGCTGTGCTCAAAATGCAAAGACACCCATGTACATAAAGAAACTTTGCTAAAAGACAAAGCACTCAGTGCATCTCACACAATAATAGTGGGAGACTTCAACTACCCTCTCTCATAAACTGATCATGGAAACAGAACCCAAGCAGAGAAATAGTGAAACTAACAGAAATTATGAACCAAATGGATTTAACAGATATTTGTAGAACATTTTATCCTAATACAAAAGAATATACCTTCTTCTCAGCATCTCATTCTACTTTCTCCAAAACTGTCCATATAATAGGTCACAAAACAGGCTTCAGCAGATACAGGAAGATTGAAGTAATTTCATGCATTCTATCAGATCACCATGGACTATGGCTGGTATTCAATAACAATAAAAACAACAGAAAGCCTACATATACATGTAAGCTGAACAACTCTCTTCTCAATGACAACTTGGTCAGGGAAGAAATAAAGAAATTGAAGATTTTTTAGAATTTAATGAAAATGAAGGCACAACATTCCCAAACATATGAGACACAATAAAAGCCGTGCTAAGTGCTCAGCTCTCAGTGCCTCCAAAAAGAAACATGAGAGAGAATACATAAGCAGCTTAACAGCACATCTGAATGCTCTAGAACAAAGAGAACCAAATGCACCCAAAAGAAGTAGAAAGCAGGAAATAATCAAACACAGAGCTGAGACCAACCAAGCAGAAACAAAGAGGACTATACAAAGAATCAACAAAACCAGGAGCTGGTTCTTTGAGAAAATCAACAAGATAGATAAACTCTTAGCCAGACTAACCAGAGGGCACAGAGAGTGTATCCAAATTAACAAAATCAGAAATGAAAATGGAGACAAAATAGAATCTGAGGAAATTTAAAAAAAAATTATCGAATCCTACTACAAAAGCTTACATTCAGCAGAACTAGAAAATCTGGATGAAAGGGACAATTTTCTAGCTAGATATGAGATCTAAATTAAATCAGGATGAAATAAACCATCTAAAGCATCTCACTAAAGAAATGGAGGTAGTCATTAAAAAGACTTCCATCAAAATACGAAACAAAACAAAACAAAAACAAAACAAAGCAAAATAAAAAAAAAAAACCCAACCAACCAACCAACCAACCAACCAAACAAACAAACAAACAAACAAAACAACCACAACCAGATTGGTGGAGTACAGAATTCTAGCAGACATTCAAAGAAGACCTAATACCAATACTCCTCAAACTATTTCACAAAATAGAAACAGAAGGAACACCATCCAATTTATTCTATGAAGCCACAGCTATGCTTATGCTTAAACCACAAAACGACCCATCAAAAAAGAGAACTTCAGACCAATTTCCCTTATGAATAATGATGCAAAAACACTCAAGAAAATTATCTCTAACCTAATCCAAGGAAACATCAAAATGATCATTCACAATGATCAATTGCCCCAGAGATTCAGGGATGATTCAATATAAGGAAATCCATCAATGTATTTCACTACATGAAGAGATGTAAAGAAAAAAATATGATCACCTCATTAGATGCTGAAAAAGCATTTGACAAAATTCACCACCTCTTCATGTTAAAAGTCTTGAAAAGATCAGGGATTCAAAGCCCATACCTAATAATAGCAAGAGCAACATACAGCAAAACAGTAACCAATACCAAATAAAATGGAGAGTAATTTGAAGCAATCCCACTAAAATCAGGGACTAGACAAGGCCACTCTCTCCTTACCTATTCATTGAAGTCCTAGCCAGAGCAATCAGACAACAACAGGAGTTCAAAGGGATACAAATTGGAAGCAAAGAAATCAAAATATCACTAATTCCAGATGATATGATAGTATACTTAAGTGACACCAAAAGTTCCACCATAGAGCTTCTACCTCTGAAAAACAATTTCATCAAAGTGTGTAGAAAAATTAAATCAGTAGCCTTCCTCTACTCAAAGGATATATAATTTGAGAAAGAAATAAGAAAATCAACACCCTTTACAATAGACACAAATCATATAAAATATCTTGATGGGATTCTAACCAAGCAAGTTAAAAATTTGTACAAGAACTTCAAGTTGCTGAAGAAAGAAACCTCAGAAGACCTCAGAAGATATATTAAACTCCCATGCTCATAAGACTGACATTGTAAAACTGGCCACTTTACTAAAAGCAGTATAAAAGATTGAATGCAATCACCATCAAAATGTCTACTTAATTATTAAGAGATAGAAAAAGCAATTCTCAAATTTATTTGGAATAAAACAAAAACAAAAACAAAACAGGATAACAAAAACTATTCTAAACAATAAGAAAACTTCTGGAGGAATCACCATCCCTAACTTCAAGCTGTATTAAAGGGCAATCCTGATAAAATACTGCATGGTATTGGTACAGAACTGAAGACCCAGAAATGAACCTACACACTATGGTTACTTTATTTTTGACAAAGGAGCTAAAAACATCCAAAGGGGGAAAAAGACAGCAATTTCAACTAATGATGATGGTTCAACTGGCAGTCAGCATGTAAAAAAATTCAAATCGATCCATTATCTTCTTGTACAAAGCTCAAGTCAAAGGAGAATCAATGATCTCCACATAAAATCAGATATATTGAATCTAAGAGGAGATAAAATGGAGAAGAACCTCACAAACATGGGCACAGGGGAATATTTCATGAACCCCAATGGTTTATGCACTAAGATCAACAATTGACAACAATTGACAAATGGGACATCATAAAAGTGTAAAGCTTCTCTAAGGAAAAGGATACTGTCAATAGGACAAAATGGCAACCTACAGATTTAGAAATGACTTTTACCAACCCTATATCCAATAGAGGGGCTAATTTCCAATATATACAAAGAACTCAAGAAATTAGATTCAGAGAACCAAATAACCCTATTTACTGAGCTAAACAATGAATTCTCAACTGAGGAATTCTGAATGGCTGAGAAACCCCTAAGGAAATGTTCAACACCCTTAATCATCAGGGAAATGCAAATCAAAATGACCCTGAGATTCTATCTTATACCAGTAAGAAAGGCTAAGATCAAAAGCACAGGTGCCAACAGATGCTGTTGAGAATTGGAGACAGAGGAACATTCCTCCATTGCTAGTGGTATTATAAGCTGGTAGAACCACTCTTGAAAACAGTCTAGAGGTTCCTCAGAATATCCAGCATAGTACTACTTTTGGATACAGCTATACCACCTCTGGGCATATACCCAAAAAGTACTCCATCATATAACAAGGACACATGCTCCAGTATGTTCGTAGCAGCTTTATTTATGGTAGCCAGAAGCTAGAAACAACCCATATGTTCCTTAACAGAGGAATGGATACAGAAATTGTGGTACATTTACACAATGGATTACTACTCAGCTATTAAAAACAATGACTTCATGAAATTTGCAGGCAAGTGCATGTCACTAGAAAATACCATGCTGAGTTAGGTAACCCAGTCAGAAAATAATCCACATATTATTTGCTCATGATAAATGGATATTAGGAAAAAAGCTTGGAATACCAATCATACAAGTCACAGACCATGTGAAGCTCAAGAATAAGGAATACCAAAATATGGAATACCAAAATATGGATGCTTCTGTCCTACTTAGAAGTGGGAACAAAATAATTATGGGCGGTATAGGGTAGGAGGGACTTGGGAGGAAAAAAAGAAGGAGGAGAGGACAAAAGAGGGTAAGATCAGGTATGGGAACAGACAGAGGAGATGTACAGATGGTTAGGAAATTAAACAGAGGTGTGTAACAGTAGGGGATAGGGAACTGGGTATAGCCACCAGAAAGTCCCAGATGCCAGGAAAGCAACAGGCTTCCATGACCCAGTGTGGATGACAGAATCTAAAACACCCAACAAAAGGGGAGAAAGAAGCTGTAGAGACCATACCCAGAGGATAGGCATGTCACTCAGTTGATAGATGAACCCATCCATCCATCTCAAAAATATTAACACAGAATTGTTCCTGTCTAAAGAAAATGCAAGGACAAAGAGTTGAATAGGACATCCAGAGACTGCTCTATGTAGGGATCCAATTCCATCTGCAGACATCAAACCTAGAAAGTATTATTGATGCAAGAAGCAGTTGCTTACAGGAACCTGGTCTAGCTGTTTCCTGATAGACTCTGCCAGAGCCTGACCAATACAGATGTGGATGCTGCTAACTAACCATCAGACTGAGCACAGGGATCGTGTTGTAAAATTATATTAAATGGTTTTCTTTTACCCCCACTATATCCAGCACTGCAGTGCTCCAAGATATTTGCTGGATATCTTGCTAGAAGCACACATCCCAGCTCTGTGGCAGCCCAATGTCTCCACTGCCACATTCATAAACTAAATTCTCCACAAGAAAGAACACATAATTCAATAACCTCTGATCCAGTTGATAAGATATAATTGCCCACCTAAAGATACAAAGCCCTGAACACATCCATCCCAACCTGTAAATGCACAGAGTGGAATCTTAACATCAGCTTCCATGTTCTCTCCATGGTTACTCTCTCTTTTCCTTCCGGTCTCCTCCTCTTCCCTCAAACTTTTCTTCTGCCCATCCTTCTCATCTAATGACAGGCCTCATTCTATCTTGTATGCCTTCACCTGCATAATGAGTTCATTTCACCGGACCATAATGGAGGAATTAGGGGAAAGAATGAAATAGCTTAAGTGGTTTACAAACCTATAGAAAGAACAGCAATATCAACCAACCAGACCACGCCCTCCCAGGAGCTCCCAGGAACTAAACCACCAACAAAAGGGTGCACAGGACTCTAGCTGTAGAGTAGCAGAGGATTGCCATATCTGGTATCAATAGGATGGGAGGTCCTTGGTCCTGTAAAGGCTAGATGCCTCAATATAGGGGAATGCTCGGGTAGTAAGGCAAGAGTGAGTGGGTTGGTATGGGAGCTGCCTCATAGAAACTTTAGTAAGGGGGATGAGATATGAGGTATACAGAGTGGAAACCAGGAAGGAGGATAACATTTGAAATGTAAATAAATAAAATAGACAATAAAAACATTTTCTTTGTCTGACATCATATCAATTCATTTAAAAATCTTTTATGCCTGAGATTATCTCTTTCATCTCTTATAGTCTCTTCATTATTCTTGCATCTGTAGTTTTTATTCACTTACCTATATTTTTCATTTCCTGAATTCCTTAAGGTTTTGTTGTCTTTATTGTTTTAATTCCATTTTTAGATCTTGAACAGTTTCCCTTACCTGTTATTTTTTTTCTTTTCTTGTCATTCTTTGGGGAACTTATTGATTTCCTCCAATTGTTTATTTGTCCTTTTCTCAAATTCTTTAAGGGATTTTATTTTTAATTTCCTCTATAAGGACCTCGGTCATGTTCATAAAGTTTGTTTTAAGGTAGTTTTCTTGTGCTTCAGCTGCATAGAAATATTTAGGTCTTGCTGTCATAGGATAACAAACTAAAATAGAAAGAACATATAGAAATTTAAAAAATTATAACTCAGAAGTATAACAGACACTGAAGAAATCCTAAGAATTTCCAAAAACCTGTATCCCAGAACACTTGAAAATCTAAAAGTAATGGATAATATTCTTGATAGATAACATTTATCAAAGTTAAATCAAGGTAAAAACAAATTGAATTAAAACACCTAAAGAAATAGAAGCAGTCATTAAATGTTTGCCAAGAAAAAAGTCCAGTATTGTAGTATAGAACTCTACCAGGCTTTCAAAAGAGAACTAGTACTAATACTCATCAAATTATTCTGTAAAATCAACAAAGCAGAGGGAACATTGTTCTATTCATTTTATGAGGCCACAATCATCATATTATACAAACCACACAGACTCAAGAGAGAAAGAAAAAAGTACAGATAAATTTTATCATGATTATTAATGGAAAAAACATTCAATAAAATACTCACAAACCAAATTCAAGAGCACAACCAAAATCATTTATCATCATGCTAGTGATGCAGGGATGATTCAGCAATATAAATCTGTCAATGAAATTCACTATATTAACCATCTGAAAAAGGAAAAATATGACATGATCTTCTCACTAGATGGTAAACATTTTTTTGACAAAATAAAAACTCTTTCACAATAAAAGTCTAAGAGAGATCCGGGACACAGAGGGCATACCTAAACATAAGAAAGAAGATATGCAACACACAATTATCCAGTACCAAATTAAATGAAGAAAACTTCAGAGCAATTCCAGTAATATCAGGAAAAAGAGAAAGCTCTCCCCTCAATATCAATTCAATGTATTTCTTCAAATTTCAGCTAGAGCAATAAGACAAAAAAGATCAAGCAGCTTTTCTTTGTGCACCTCTGCCAAGGCAGGTAAAGGAGCTCTGATGATGATGGACCCCTCCCTGCCACACTAATCATATCTCCATTCTGGTCTGCACCTCCACAGAGCAGATCATGTAGTCTGCTCCCGTAATCAGCCCAGAGACTGCAGATCTCCCAGGAAATATACTTCAATCAGGGACATAGGAGGCAAGCTCTAGAGAGAGACACCCAGGCCAGTTAACACCAGAGATAACCAGATGAGAAGAGGCAAGTAAAAGTACATAAGCAATAGGAAGTAAGTATTTTGGCACCATTAAAACCCAGCTCTCCCATCACAGTAAGGCCTGGATACCCTAACATACCTAAAAGCATGATGCTGACATAAAATCCCATCTCATGAAAATAATAGAGGCTTTTAAGGAGCACGTAAATAACTCAATGAAATACAGGGAATCATAGACAAATAGGTAGAAGCACTTAAAGATGAAACAAATAAATCATTTAAAGAAATACAGGAAAACCTAATCAAACAGGTAAAGAAATTGAACAAATCAATCCAAACTTTTTTAACAAAGACTCTTAAGAGCAAGCAGATCCTGGAAAGATATCGTTCAGACCTTAAGAGACATAAATTCCAGCCCAGGCTACTACAAACAGCAAAACTTTCAATAGTCATAGATGTAGAAACCAAATATTCCATTATATATAATGGAAAGAAATTAATCACTTCATAACAAAACCAAAACAAGAGAATCACACACACACACACACACACACACACAATATATATATATATATATATATATATCATATCCAACAACTAAAATAACAAACCAACAATCATCTGTATTCAATATCTTTCAATATCAATGGACTGATTTCCCAATCAAAAGACAGGTTAACAGACTGGATATGCAAACAAGATCCAGCATTTGCTGTATAGAAGAAACATACCTCAGTGACAAAGACAGACAGTACTTAAGAGTAAAAATTCGAAAACTGTTTTCCAAGCAAATGGACCACAAAAAGAAGCTGGAGTAGCCATTTTAGTATCCAATAAAATTTACTTTCAACCAAAGTAATCAAAAGAAATGGGGAAAGACCCTTCATACTCATCAAAGGAAAAATCCACTCACATAAACTCTCAATTCTGAACATCCTTGCCCCAAATGCAATGGAACACAAATTCATAAAACAAACACACACACACACACACACACACATAACCCACAAAACACACATTGAGCCTCACACAATAATAGTGGGAGACTTCAACATACCACTCTCACCAATAGACGGGTCATTGACATAGAAACTAAAAGAGACACAATAAAAATAACAGAAGTTATGAACCAAATGGACTTAACTAATATCTACAGGAAGTTTCATCCTAAAATTATGTATATCTCTTCTTTTCAGATTTTCAAAATTGATGATCTAGTCTGGCACAAAACAAACCTCCATAGATACAAGGAGATTGAAATGATCCCAT
The DNA here is from genome assembly GCF_011064425.1 of Rattus rattus. NCBI lineage: Eukaryota > Metazoa > Chordata > Mammalia > Rodentia > Muridae > Rattus > Rattus rattus. The sequence goes on from NC_046161.1 coordinate 1,686,579, forward strand.
TCATCCTATTAGATGACCATGACCATGAACTGGAAAATATCATCCTGAGTGAGATAACCCAATCACAGAAAAAGACACCTGGTAAGCACTCATTGATAAGTGGATATTAGCCCAAATGCTAGAAATACCCTAGATGTAGAGAACACATGAAATTCAAGAAGGAAGACCAAAATGCGAATGCTTCACTCCTTCTTTAAAAGGGGAAAAAGAATACCCTTGGCAGGGAATAGGGAGGCAAAGTTTAGAACAGAGGCAGAAGGAACACCCATTCAGAGCCTACTCCACATGTGGCCCATACATATACAGACACCCAATTAGATAAGATGGATGAAGCAAAGAAATGCAGGCCGACAGGAACCAGATGTAGATCTCTCCTGAGAGACACAACCAGAATACAGCAAATACATAGGTGAATGCCAGCAGCAAAGCACTGAACTGACAATGGGACCCCCATTGAAGGAATCTTAGAAAGGACTGAAAGAGCGTGAAGGGTCTTGAGACACCACGTGAACAACAATGCCAACCAACCAGAGCTTCCAGGAACTAAGCCACTACCCAAAGATTGTACATGGACTGACCCTGGGCTCCAACATCATAGGTAGCAATGAATAGTCTAGTAAGAGCACCACTGGAAGGGGAAGCCTTTGGTCCTGCCAAGACTGAACCCCCAGTGAACATGATTGTTGGGGGGAGGGTGTTAACGTAGGTAGGATTTGGAGAGGAACACCCATAGAGAAGGGGAGGGGTAGTGTTTAGGGGGATGTTGACCCAGAAAATGGGAAAGGGAATAATAATCGAAATGTAAATAAGAAATACTCAAGTTGGCAGCTCATTACTCCCAAACCCCGTGGGAGAGAGATCTCACTGCCTGGACAGCTTGGCAGTCCTGAGACTGCACAGTAAAGAGACCACCAACACTGACCACCCCTCCCCACATCCCTGGCCCAAGAGGAAACTGTATATGGCCTCTGGAATCCAGTAGATAAGGGCACTAGAGCTGCAGGTCCCCTGTGCCCGAGACACCGCCGGAACTTGAAGGGACTGGATCAACAATTCTCTGCACCCAAATTCCATGGGAGGGAGAGCTAAATCTTCAGAGAGGCAGACACTTCTGGGAAGCCAGAAGACACTACACTCTGCTCACATTTCTGACTCCAAAGGAAGACACTAAATGCCATCTGGGACCCTGGTGCATGGGGCTCCTGGAAAGGGCGGCACAGGTCCTCCTGGTTGCTGCCCTCACAGAAAGCTCATAAGCAACACCCCACGAGCAAACTTGATCCTCGGGACCACAAGTAAGACCAACTTTTCTGCTCCAAGTGACCTGTCTGGTGAACTCAGGACACAGGCCCACAGGAACAGCTGAAGACCTGTAGACAGGAAAAACTACATGCCCGAAAGCAGAACACTCTGTTCCCATAACTGGCTGAAAGAAAACAGGAAAACAGGTCTACAGCCCTCTTGACACACAGGCTTATAGGACAGTCTAGCCATTGTAAGAAATAGCAGAACAAAGTAACACCAGAGACAATCTGATGGCGAGAGGCAAGCGCAGGAACCCAAGCAACAGAAACCAAGACTACATAGCATCATCACATAGCATCATCGGAGCCCAATTCTCCCACCAAAGCAAACACTGAATATCTAAACACACCAGAAAAGCAAGATCTATATTTAGAATCATATTTGATCATGATGCTGGACGACTTCAAGAAAGACATGAAGAACTCCCTTAGAGAAATGCAGGAAAACATAAATAAACAAGTAGAAGCCTATAGAGAGGAATCACAAAAATCCCTGAAAGAATTCCAGGAAAACACAATCAAACAGATGAAGGAATTAAAAATGGAAATAGAAGCAATCAAGAAAGAATACGGGGAAACAACCCTGGTTATAGAAAACCAAAGAAGAGACAAGGAGCCGTAGATACAAGCATCACTAACAGAATACAAGAGATAGAAGAGAGAATCCCAGGAGCAGAAGACTCCATAGAAATCATCGACACAACTCTCAAAGATAATGTAAAACAGAAAAAAACTACTGGTCCAAAACATACAGGAAATCCAGGACTCAATGAGAAGATCAAACCTAAGGATAATAGGTATAGAAGAGAGTAAAGACTCCCAGCTCAAAGGACCAGTAAATATCTTCAACAAAAATCATAGAAGAAAACTTCCCTAACCTAAAGAAAGAGATGCCCAGAAACATACAAGAACCTACAGAACCCCAAATAGATTGGACCAGAAAAGAAACTCCTCCCATCACATAATAGTCAAAATAAAAAATGCACACAAAAATAGGAAGAAAATTAAAAGCAGTAAGGGAAAAAGGTTAAGTAAAATATACACGGAGACCTATCAGAATCACACCAGACTTCTCAGCAGAGACTATGAAAGCCAGAAGATTCTGGACAGATGTCATATAGACCCTAAGAGAAAACAAATGCCAGCCAAGGTTACTGTATCCTGCAAAACTCTCAACTAACATAAATTGAGAAACCAAGATATTCCATGACAAAACCAAATTTACACAGTATCTTTCTACAAATCCAGTGCTACAAAAGATAATAAAAGGTAAAGCCCAACATAAGGAGGCAAGCCACACCTTAGAACAAGCAAGAAACTAATCATCTTGGCAATAAAACAAAGAGAAGGAAAGCACACAAACATACCCTCACATCTAAATATGTCTATAACAGGAAGCAATAATCACTATACCTTAATATGTCTCAACATTAATGGTCTCAACTCCCCAATAAAAAGACATAGATTAACAAACTGGATACGCAACAAGGACCCTGCATTCTGCTGCCTACAGGAAACACACCTCAGAGACAAAGACAGACACTACCTCAGAGTGAAAGGCTGGGAAACAACTTTCCAAGCAAATGGTCGGAAGAAGCAAGCTGGAGTAGACATTCTAATATCAAATAAAATTAATTTTCAACTAAAAGCCATCAAAAGAGATAAGGAAGGACACTTCATATTCCTCAAAGGAAAAATCCACAAGATGAACTCTCATTTCTAAATATCTATGCTCCAAATACAAGGGAACCTACATACATAAAAGAAACCTTACTAAAGCTCAAACACACACATTGCACCTCACAAAATAATAGTAGGAGATTTCAACACCCTTAGCTGTGCTAAGAGGAAAACTCATAGCTCTGAGTGCCTGCAGAAAGAAACAGGAGAGAGCATATGCCACCAGGTTGACAGCACACCTAAAAGCCCTAGAACAAAAAGAAGCAAATACACCCAGGAAGAGTAGAAGGCAGGAAATAGTTAAACTCAGAGCTGAAATCAATGAAGTAGAAACAAAAAGGACTATAGAAAGAATCAACAGAACCAAAAGTTGGTTCTTTGAGAAAATCAACAATATAGATAAAGCCTTAGCCAGACTAACGAATGGACACAGAGTGTGTGTCCAAATTAACAAAATAGAAATAAAAAGGGAGACATAACTACAGATTCAGAGGAAATACAAAAAATCATCAGATCCTACTACAAAAGCCTATATTCAAGAAAACTTGAAAATCTGGAGGAAATGCACAATTTCTTAGACAGATACCACGTAACGAAGTTAAATGAGGAACAGATAAACCATTTAAACCATCCCATAACTCCTAACGAAATAGAAACAGTCATTAAAGTTCTCCCAACCAAAAAGAGCACAGGTCCAGATGGGTTTAGTGCAGAATTCTGTCAGACCTTCATAGAAGACCTCATACCAATACTATCCAAACTATTCTACAAAATTGAAACAGATGGAGCACTACCGAATTCCTTCTATGAAGCCACAACTACTCTTATACCTAAACCACACAAAGACCCAACAATGAAAGAGAACATCAGACCAATTTCCCTTATGAATATAGACGCAAAAATACTCAATAAAATTCTGGCAAACCGAATCCAAGAGCATATCAAAACAATCATCCACCTTGATCAAGTGGCCTTTATTCCAGTAATGCAGGGATGGTTTAATATACAGAAAATCATCAACGTGATCCATTATATAAACAAACTGAAAGGACAAAACCACATGATCATTTCATTAGATGCTGAGAAAGCATTTGAAATAATTCAACACTTCTTCATGATAAAAGTCCTGGAAAGAATAGGAATTCAAGGCCCATACCTAAACATAGTAAAAGCCATATACAGCAAACCAGTCACTAACATTAAACTAAATGGTGAGAAACTTGAAGGAATCCCACTAAAATCAGGGACTAGACAAGGCTGCCCACTCTCTCCCTACTTATTCAATATAGTTCTTGAAGTTCTAGCCAGAGCAGTCAGACAACAAAAGGTGATCAAGGGGATACAGATTGGAAAAGAAGAAGTCAAAATATCATTATTTGCAGATGATATGATAGCATATTTAAGTGATCCCAAAAGTTCCACCAGGAAACTACTAAAGCTGATCAACAACTTCAGCAAAGTGACTGGGTATAAAATTAACTCAAATAAATCAGTAGCCTTCCTCTACACAAAAGAGAAACAAGCCGAGAAAGAAATTAGGGAAACGACACCCTTCATAATAGTCCCAAATAATATAAAGTACCTCGGTGTGACTTTAACCAAGCTTGTACAACATCAGTACAATAAGAACTTCAAGCCTCTGAAGAAAGAAATTGAAGAAGACCTCAGAAGATGGAAAGATCTCCCATGCTCATGGATTGGCAGGAATAATATAGTAAAAATGACCATTTTACCAAAAGCGATCTACAGATTCAATGCAATCCCCATCAAAATACCAATCCAATTCTTCAAAGAGTTAAACAGAACAATTTGCAAATTCATCTGGAATAACAAAAATCCCAGGATAGATAAAACTATTTTCAACAATAAAATGACTTCAGAGGAAATCACTGTCCCTGAACTGAAGCAGTATTACAGAGCAATAGTGATAAAAACTGCATGGAATTTGTACAGAGACAGACAGATAGACCAATGGAATAGAATTGAAGACTCAGAAATGAACCCAACACCTGTGGTCACTTGATTTTTGACAAAGGAGCCAAAATCATGCATTGGAAAATGATAGAATTTTCAGCAAATTGTGCTGGTTCAAGTGGAGGTCAACATGTAGAAGAATGCAGATTAATCCATGCTTATCACCCTGTACAAAGATTAAGTCCAAGTGGATAAATGACCTCCACATCAAACCAGATACACTCAAATTAATAGAAGAAAAAGTGGGGAAGCATCTCGAACACATGGGCACTGGAGAAAATTTCCTGAACAAAACACCAATGGCTTATGCTCTAAGATCAAGAATCAACAAATGGGATCTCATAAAACTGCAAAGCTTCTGTAAGGCAAAGGACACTGTGGTCAGGACAAAACGGCAACCAACAGATTGGGAAAAGATCTTTACCAATCCTACAACAGATAGAGGCCTTATATCCAAAATATACAAAGAACTCAAAAAGTTAGACCGCAGGGAGACAAATAACCCTATTAAAAAATGGGGTTCAAAGCTAAACAAAGAATTCACAGCTGAGGAATGCCTAATGGCTGAGAAACACCTAAAGAAATGCTCAACATCTTTAGTCATAAGGGAAATGCAAATCAAAACAATCCTGAGATTTCACCTCACCTCAGTAAGAATGGCTAAGATCAAAAATTCAGGTGACAGCAAATGCTGGCGAGGATGTGGAGAAAGAGGAAAAGTCCTCCATTGTTGCTGGGATTGAAGACTGTTACAATCATTCTGGAAATCAGTCTGGAGGTTCCTCAGAAAATTGGACATTGAACTACCTGAGGACCCAGCTATACCTCTCTTGGGCATATACCCACAAGATGCCCCAACATATAAAAAAGACACGTGCTCCACTATGTTCATCGCAGCCTTATTTATAATAGCCAGAAGCTGGAAAGAACCTAGATGCCCTTCAACAGAGGAATGGATACAGAAAATGTGGTACATCTACACAATGGAATATTCCTCAGCTATCAACCACAATGACTTTATTAAATTCATAGGCGAATGGAGGGAACTGGAAAATATCATCCTGAGTGAGTTAACACAATCACAGAAAAACACTCATGGTATACACTCATTGATAAGTGGCTATTAGCCCAAATGCTTGAATTACCCTAGATGCACAGAACACATGAAACAGAAGATGGATGAACAAAATGAGAATGCTTCCCTCCATCTTTAAAAGGGGAACAAGAATACCCTTGGCAGGGAATAGGGAGGCAAAGATTAAAACAGAGGCAGAAGGAACACCCATTCAGAGCCTGCCCCACATGTGGCCCATACATATAGAGCCACCCAATTAAACAAGATCGATGAAGCAAAGAAGTGCAATCCAACAGGAACCGTATGTAGATCTCTCCTGAGAGCCACAGACAGTATACAGCAAATACATAGGCGAATGCCAGCAGCAAAGCACTGAACTGACAATGGTACCCCCGTTGAAGGAATCATAGAAAGGACTGGAGTACTTAAATGGCTCGAGACCCCATATGAACAACAATGCTAAGCAACCAGAGCTTCCAGGGTCTAAGCCACTACCCAAAGACTGTACATGGACTGACCTTGGACTCTAACATCATAGGTAGCAATGAATAGCCTAGTAAGAGCACCAGTGGAAGGGCCAGCCCTTGGTCCTGCTAAGACTGAGCGTCTAGTGAACTTGATTGTTGGGGGGAGGGAGGTAATGGGGCAGGATGGGGAAGAGAACACCCTTAGAGAGGAGGAGGGGTAGTGTTTGGGGGGATGTTGGCCGGGAAACCGGGAAAGGGAATAATATTCGAAATGTAAATAAGAAATACTCAAATTAATAAAAAAAGGAATACTCAAGTTAATAAAGATGGGAAAAATTGAAAGAAAGAATTCAATGTATCACTACTAGTGAATGATATAATAGTATACATTGGTGATCCCAAAAATTCTACCAGAGAACTCCTAAACCTGATAAGGAACTCCAGCAAAGTGGCTGAAACAAATCAGTAGCCTTCCTCTCGTTAAAGAATAAATGGGTTGAGAAAGAGAAGAGGGAAACAAATCTCTCACAATAGCCACAAACAAATATAAAATGTTTTGATGAAACCAAGCAAGTGAAAGACCTGTGTGGCAAGACCTCTATGTTCCTTAAGAAAAAAAAATCAAAGAAGTCCTCAGAAGATGGAAAGTTCTGCCATGCTCATGAATCTGTAGTATTAACACTGTAAAAAATGGCTATCTTACCAAAATCCATCTATAGATTTAACGCAATCCCCATCAAAATTCAAACTCAATTCAAAGAGATAGAAAGAGCAATTCTCAACTTCATATGAAATAGCAAAAACCCAGGATAGCAAAACAATTCTCAACAATGAAAGAACTTCTAGGGGAATCACCATCTGTGACCTCAAACTGTGCTACAGAGCAATAGTGATAAAAAGTACATGGTATTGGTACAAGGGCAGATAGGTCTATGACTGGAATAGAATTGAAGACCCAGACATAAACCCATACACTTATGGACACTTGATCTTTGACAAATAAGCTAACAACATATAGTGGAAATAAGAACACACCTTCAATAAATGGTACTTGAGGAACTGGTGGTCTCCATGTAGAAAAATGAAAATAGATCCACATTTATCACCTTATACAAAGCTCAAGTCCAAGTGGGTCAAGAACCTCAACATAGAACACTGAATCTAATAGAAGAGAATATGGGAAATAGCCTTGAACTCATTTGCACTGGGGGGATTTTCCTTAACAGAACTGCAATGACTCAGTCTTTAAGATCAACAACTGATGAATGGTACCTCATGAAACTGAAAAGCGTCTGTAAGGCAAAAGACAAAGTCAAATGAACAAATCGACATTCTATAGATTTGAGAAAAATCTTCACTTACCCCACATCTGAGAGAGGGCTATAATCTTAAATACATAAAGAACTCAAGAAGTAGCCCCAATAAAACCAAATAACCCATTTACATATGGAGTACAGAGCTAAACAGAGAATTCGCTAGAGAAGAACCTTGAATGGCTGAGAAACACTTAAAGGAAAGTTTGAAGTCCTTAGTCATAAGGGAAATGCAAATCAAAATGACTCAGATATTCCAGCTTATACCAATCAGAATGGCTACCATTAAAAACTCAAGTGACAGCACATGCTGTCGAGGATGTTGAGAAAGAGGAACACTCTTCCATTGCTGGTGAGATTGCAAACTGGTACAACTACTCTTGAAATGAATCTGGCTCTTCCTCAGAAAACTGGAAATAGTTTTACTTGAAAACTCAACTATACTATTCTTGGGCATATACCCAAAAGATGCCTCACTATATTACAAGGACAATTGCTGTGCTATATTCATAGCACCCTTATTTGTGATAGCCAGAGATAAAAATCACCCAGATATCTCTCAACTAAAGAATTGGATACAGAAAAATAAGGTTCATGTATACAATAAAATAGTATTCAGCTATTAAGATGGAGGACACCATGAATTTTGCAGGCAAATGAATGGAACATGAAAATATCAACCTGAGTAAGGTAACCCACATAAGAAGTACATGCATGGTATGTACTCACTGATAAGTGGATATTAGACAAAATGTACAGAATATCTAGGATATAATCCACAGTCTGTCAGAACTATAACAAGCAGAAAGGCACAAATGAAGATATTTCAATTTCATATAGAATGGGGAAGAAAGGGGCTGGAGAGATGGCTCAGTGGTTAAGAGCACCCGACTACTCTTCCAGAGGTCCTGAGTTCAAATCCCAGCAACCACATGGTGGCTCACAACCATCTGTAAAGAGATCCGATGCCCTCTTCTGGTGTGTCTGAAGACAGCTGCAGTGTACTCATATATATAATAAATAAATAAATCTTTAGAATGGGGAAGAAAATGAACAAGTGAGGCAGAGGGAGGGACCTAGATTGGAGAGGGTAAAGGGGAACAGGACCAGGTATGGGTGTGGGGCAGCAGAATAGCCTAACACGCCAGCAGAAAAAAAGGAAATATGCAATGTGCGGAGGTGGGACATAGGGGCACACACTAGGAAGAACCAGAGATACGGGAGGTGGGAGACTCTAAGGTCATTATGTGGGTACTAATATCAAATCACTTTTCTAAGGGTGTTTGTCAGCTGCAGAATATCTGAGATTTTGGTGTTAGTTATGAGGCAAGAGGGAGGAGAAATGGGATGAAGAACTGTGGAAGGGGAGAACTAGAGGGTGGGCAATGGCTGGAATGTAAATACATAATAAAAAAAATCAAGGAGCTACAACTCAGAAAGGAAAATGGCAAATTTATTTTCAGATGATACAATTGATTTTGTACCAACACCAAAAATTCTATCAGAGAACCTGTATAGCTGAAAAACACCTTTCTAAAAGTGGCTTGATATGAAATTAACTCAAAATATATAGATAAATGACAAACAATCTAAGAAATAAATCAGGAAAAGAAGACCCTTTACCATAGCCAGAAATAATATAAATAATATAAAATATATTGCCTTAACTCTAACCAAGCAAATAAAAGACCAGTATGTCAAGAACCTCAAGATTTTGAAGAAAGAATTTGAAGAAAATATCAGAAGATTGAAAAATGTGCCATGTTCATGGATCTGCGATATTAGCATAATAAAATTTCCATCATACCAAAAACAGTCGACAGAATCAATGTGATCTATGTCAAAATTCCAACATGATTTTTTACAGACCTTGAAAAGAACAACCCTCAATTGCATATGGAAAAACAAAAAAGTTGGGATAGCTACAACTCTCCTGTATAGTTAAGAAACTTCCAGGGGTGACAATATCCCTGATATTAAAGCTTTACTACAGACTATAGTAATAAAAACCACATGGTACTATGATAAAAACAGACATGTTGCTCATGGAATCCAATCAAAGACAAAAACATAAATACACATACATATGCATACCTGGTTTTTGATAAAGAAACCCAAGTTATACAATGGAAAAAATAAAGCATCTTCAACAAATCATGATTGTTTATCACCTGCATAAAAGTCAAGTTCAAGTAAATCAAATACTTCAACATAAAATCAGATAGATTGAACCTGATAGAATAGAAAATGGGGAAAAGCCTTGGATTCATTGACACACAAGAAAACTTGCTGAGCAGCACACTAGTAGAACTGGCACTAAGATGGAGAATTAATAAATATTACCTCAAGAAACTGAAAAGCTTTTGTAAGATAGAGGACAGTATCGATAGGACAAAATAGGAGCCTATAGATTGAGGAAATTTTTCACTAGTTACATATTTGACAAAAGGCTAATATCCAAAATATATAAAGAACTCAAGACACAAAATATTAACAAAACAAATAATATAATTAGAAAATTAGAGAACTGGACAGAATTCTCAACAAAGGATTTTCAAATGGGCCTGAAAACCCTTAAAAAGGTTCTACACACTTAGTGATCTGGGAAATGCAAATATAAGTAACTTTGAGATTCCATCATAAACCTGTCAGAATTACTAAAATCAGTAACACAAATGACATCTTATGCTGGTGAGTATGTAGAGCAGGGGAAACATTCCTCTGCTGCTACTGATAGTCCAAACTTGTTTAGACACTTTGGAAATCAATATGGAGGTTTGTCAGAAAACTTGGAATAGATTTACAAGACCAGATAGACCTCGTCTCCCTCACAGTGAAAGGATGCTCCATCATACCACAAGGACATTCATTCAACTATGTTATAGAAACTTTTTTCATAATAGTCGGAAACTGGAAAAAAGTCCAAGATGTCCCTCAACAAAAGAACAGAAAAGAATATGGTATGTTTAGACAGTGGTGTATATAACTTAGCTGTTAAATATAATGACATTATGAAATTTATAGGCAAATAGATGGAACTGGAAGACAATTACCCTGGTTGAGGTAACTTAGATACAGAAAGACAAATATGGCATCTACTCATTTATAAGTAGATCTTAGCTGTAAAGTAAATTAAATCATTCTAAATTCCAGACCCAGTGAATCTAAGTAACAAGGTTTTAAGGAAGGGGTATAAATCTCCCTGGTAAGGAAAAAATAGAATAAAAATTGTGAATGGAGGGGCACTGGGGACAAAAATGGAGAGATCAATTTGAAGGGACGATTGAGGGAAAGAGTTCTGGAAGAGACACTTGGAATTGAGTGACATCTTGAGGAGGAGCTAAAAGCTTAGAGCAATAGAACCTTCCAGAAACTTATGAGGGTAAACCTAGGTAATAGATCTAACAATTGTGGAAAAGGAGCCTGACCAGGCAATTTCTTGGAACCAGGCAAGACTTTCAGTGGAAGGACTGGGATATAATCAAAACTCCTAACTTAAAATTTGTCCTGTATACAAGATGTGCTGGGGTAAAGATGGTGCAGTAATCATGGGAGTGGACAACCAATAACTGGTACAGTCTGAGACTCATGCCATGAAAGTCTCAGCCTTGACACTGCCTTGTAGGCCCAGGGAATGGATAGCTAGAGACCTATAATAGAACCAAAAAGTCCTGGAAGGTGGAAGGGGAGTCAACAAAATGATTCCTGATAATATTCTGCTATTCTTGTAGATTGGTACATGGGTCATCTGTCATCATAGGTTTCATACAGCAACAGATGGAATCAGATATAGAGATCCACTACCCAAATTAATAGTCTCAGCTGGGGAATCCTGGAGAAGAGGAAAGGAAGGATTGTAGTGTGCATAGAGGTCAAGGATGCCACAAGTAAACCCAGAGAATCATCTAACCTGGGCTCCCAGGGACTCAGAGAATGAACTGACATCCAGCGAAGATGGGACTTACCTAGGACTTCTGAATTTGTATTGTTTGGTGGTCTTGCAGAACTCTTTACAGTGGGTGCAAGGGCTGTCTCTGTGTCCATTGCTGGCTTTTCAGACCACTTTGTTCCTACTGGTTACCTTGTCCAGACAATGTAAAGGGACGATGGTGTCTAGTTTTACTGCAGTTTGATAAACCATGTTTGGATGTTTGGTTGGTACCCATGGAGGCCATTCTTTTTTTGTTTTGTTTTTTGTTTTAGATAAATGGATGTGGAGTATGGAAAAGGGGAAATGTAAGGGGAGGGACCACCGAGATACATAAAAGAAGGGGAAACTCTGTTTTAGGATATAAAATGTATAATATAATAATAATAATAATAATAATAATAATAATAATAATTTGAACAGGGAAAAATACTTGAGATTTGGAAAAAGCTAACTGAAGAGTTCTTGCTCCATGTTTTCTTAGACAGAATTATAAGTATTGCCATTATTTGAAGAAAGAAGGTATTTCCACAGTAAGGATGACTGAAAAGTGGAGAGACTTACTATCAACCAATATTAACCACCCAAGGGAGAATAAATGAGGAAGAACTCAAGGGGCAAACATAAACAATATTCAAATGTTTTTGTTTTTTCACTTTAGTGATTTCCTTCAATATGACTATAGAACTGCCTGATTTAAGGAAGAATATTATGGACATTTATAGTCTATAGCTTGTTAGTTTGTACAAATATGTTTGTACACTTGTCTCAACATGAGAAGTGTTTCTGATAGTAAGCATACAGCAGCTAAGGCTCACAGTGCAAGACCTCATAAGATTGGGCTCCTAAACAGTCCATGATGAATGGCAGAGAGACCCAACCTTCCTGACTATTGGAAATTAATGGTTGCTGGAGGAGGGGATAGCACTTTCTTCTGTAGTGCAGCCACTGACAAATTGCTCTTGTTCCAGTAAGTATCCTCCACACCCACATTTGAGCAAGAAACTCTTAATTAAACTCAGTGAGCCACACAAAATTGATGACAGGAATACAGGACAGAGAGTTGTTGGGAAGAAGGGTTTCAGCAAGAGAGTGAGTGGGATGAGGGGGTGAAATAGGAGGGCATTAAATAACTAAATATAGTGTACAAATGCACAAGAATGACAAACAAAAGACAGTAGGTAAAATTTGCTTTTTGTGAAAAACACATGTACTCTAATTCCTAAAGTGATTTCTAACAAAATTCTATTCAATAGATTATTTCTAATGAAGATTCTATTCCTGTTCATCTACCACCTCAACTATTCAGAGAGCGAATGATATTTATACCAAGATTAATGTCTGTTCGTTCTCTTAACATTTTATTCTTGGTTGATTCAGTAGGCATCATTTACATCTAAGATACCACTTTCTGCCTCTCTTACCATGAGACTCTAAGACAAAGCAGCTTTTATATCCAATCCTAGGTTTGGCTATTTAAAGTATCAAGGATGGTTTCTCCAGGAGTCAACACCACCACCACAAATATATCTCTAGTCATTAAATAGACATGTTTTAATAAAGTGCATACAAAAAATGCTTCCTATATACTGGTGATGAGCATAGTTTCTTGCCATGAATTTCCCATGAGAATGGACTCTATCATCTCAAAATAATGTAAAATAAATTCTTTCTTAAGTTATCTTTTGTCAAGAATTTGTTTACAGCAGTGAAAAAGTAAAAGTAAGTATTTCTAAATTTTCTAATATTAGACATATATTGTCATGCTTTATTTGAGTTCTCTTTTTTAATATTATATTTATTGTGTGTAAAAAAGAAACAGTATGACAGTGAGTAAAAGAGATAGTGTGTGTGTGTGTGTGTGTGTGTGTGTGTGTGGTGTGTGGTGTGTGGTGTGTGTGTGTATGTATGTGTGTGGTGTGTGGTGTGTGTGTGTTTGTGTGTGTATGTGTGTGTGTGTGTGTGAGAGAGAGAGACAGAGAGTGAGACAGAGAGAGAGAGACAGACAGACAGACAGAGAGACAGAGAGAGACAGAGAGACAGAGAGACAGACACAGTGAATATCATTGTTCACTTCTTGAAGTCAGAAGAAAACATGTGAGAGTCAGATCTTTTCTGGTATTATGTAAATTTTAGGAATTGAACTCAAGTCATTAGGCTTGGTAGAACATCCCTGACATGAAGAAATATTAAATTGGTACTTTTTTTGGAAGTGCCTTTTCAAAAAAATTATGGTTCCTGGCTAATCTGATGGAGAGCTAATATTCAAGACATATAAAGATCTCAGGACACCAAGAACACAAATAACCCAATTTAAAAAATAGGGTACAGAGCATTTACAACAGAGAAATATTAAATGACTGAAAATCACTTAAATGTTCAAAGTCCTTAGTTATTAGGGAAATACAAATCAAAATAACATTGAGATTTCATCTTACATCCAGCAGTATGGCTAACATCAAAAATTCAAGTGATAGCACATGCTGGCAAGAATGCAAAGCAAGGGCAGCACTCCTTCACCATTAATGAAAGTGAGAAAACTTGTACAATTACTTTGGAGATCAATTTGATCGTTTCTCAGAAAACTTGAAATGGTTGTGGCTCAGCTCCACCACCCCTGAGCGTATACCCAGATATATCACTATATCACAGGGACAGTTTTTTAACTGTTAATAGTTTTATTGACAATAGACAGGTGTGCAGAGGGTAATGAGCCCTAACACAACACCCTCTAATAACACTGAATCTAGACTAAGCGACAAATAAAAAACAGTAAAAATAAAAGTAATTTACAGCATGGGTAGTCTTTTCCGTAGAACGAGTGACATTTAGGCTTGTTTTGATTGAATAGTTTTAAATTTCTCTAATACCAATACTAGATTAAAATGCATGCTGTGTTCTGTGACTAACCTTAACTGACAGATTTTTGTATTTCCTTCTAAGTTATAATAGTCTCTGGCTTTCATGGTGATTAATGAATGAAAACATCACAAACAGGAAAAGATTAGTTAATTACTAATGTTCTAAGCTGGATTCATATTTAAATTGTGGCTCTATTTTTGTAATAATGAAATATGAAGTATGCATTTTCTCCATTCTTGAAACCTTACAAAGATGCCACATTGTATTTAATATAATTTTATGAAAAAGAATTTTAAATCAAGAATTGTTGAACCAAATTCAAGAAGTAGAAACAGTAGTATAAAGAAGCTTGTTCTATATTTTCAATTACTTTGAAATAGGATCATCTTTCAGTTGCTTCAGAAAGGCAATTTATAAAGCTGAAATATTAAAATTTCCCAATCTGAAGGTTTTGGCCTGCTATTTGACACCCAGTTACACATAGATATAAAATGTTATGGACTTTTCCAGTATTTTAAAAAGGGCATGTGGTAGTTTTAAAGAGAACTATCACTCATATTTTCAGCCATTTGAATTCTTAGTCCCCTGTTGCTGACACTGTTTGGAGGAACCATAGATTTCTTCATGCTGCATGATATATGCCATTGCTTGCAAGATCTGAGATGAAAAACCTTGGGCCACATCTACCCGTGCTCTAGATAGGAGTTCTTATTTTCCTGTTCCCACCTCTTGTAGCCATGCCTCTGTTCTGCCATCATGAATTCTTCTGGAATCATAAGCCAAAATTATATTTCTCTCTTTGATTTTGCCTGTGGTCATGATGTTTTACCACGACAAAAGAAAATTAACTAATATACTGCATTACCGTTTATTCTGAAACACTGTACACTTCCTAAAAAATCTGAAAAGATCTATAAGCAGCACTATAAGAGCATTTATTTAGCACCATTTCATTCATAAGTAGCTAAGATAAGGCACACTTCACGAATGCCATTTAGAAGAAATGATGCAATGTAGCTAGAGGAGTAGAGATAAAAATTATAATTTTCTGCTTTTACCTTTCACTACTAGTAGTTGTCACTAATCTGAAATAGATATTGTAGCAGATTATATTTTCCCAAAGTGTTCATAAAAATTTCAGAGACTATGCTACATTCTGTAAGTACTTCTCAATTAGACCGTCTAAGACCTACAAAGCTTGTTTTTTATTTCTGTTTTTGCTATAATCAGAATTGACAACTGCATTGAAGAATGTCAGAATGACACTGTATCACTTCTGGGCAAACACAACAACAGGTTTGCAGTAACTGCTTTTGATTTCTAAGTGAGCCATTTTGTACAAAGGTTAACAACACAGATCTTACTATGTTTAGGAAGCTACAGTCTCTTGACATGGCCCTTAAGCATGACTGCATTATGAAGAAAGTGTATGCAGAGCATGGACGAACAGAAGATACTAACTCACAGAGCACGGACAACAAATGCTTTTACAGAAATAAGATTTCTTATTTTACATATGTTCCTATGTACTTATAGCAAAAGATGTTCAGTGGACTGTCTAATTTGTCAAGACCGATGTGGCTATCATTTTTACTTTTGCCATTTGTAAAGTTGCATTTAAAAGATGAGTTACCAGAGGGAGCACACATATGTACACTAGAATTTCTGTATGTTTTTGCATCACCCTTATTCTTACATATTACCCAACTTCTTATACTACCTCAAGTGCAGTAAGAAAAATTCATGAAATTTTTCTACACCTAAAATTGAAGCTCTGTGCTTTTGCTTAAATTTTGTGATGGTTTGCATATACTTGGCCCAGGGAGTGGCAAAATTAGAAGGTGTGGCCTTGTTGGAAGAAGTATATCTCTGTGGGGCTGGGCTTGGAGACCCTCCTCATAGCTGTCTGAGGGTGTTCAGTCTGTTCCTGGCTTCCTTCGCATGAAGATGTAGAACTCAATTCCTCTTATACCACGCCTGTGTGGATGCTGCCATGCTCCCACCTTGATGAAAATGGGTTGAACTTCTGAACCTGTAGGCCAGACCCAATTAAATGTTGTCCATTATAAAACTTGCATTGATCATGGTGTCTGTTCACAGCAATAAACCCCTAACTAAGACTTATTTCTTAGGCAATTATTCTCCTTTAATTTTTAGAATATACAAAGACACCCTGATGATCCATGCACAAGTACTATAGGTTGCTTATTTGTGAGTCTGTCAAAGTACCATGTCTTCGTAAGATGGTGGGGTTTGGTGAAATTTCATCTTTCATTCTCCTTTCTTCTCATCTTCTATAGACTGTGGATTAACTATACTTCATCATTTGACTAGAGTTTAACAGCAGACTGAAAGGCACAAATACTTAAACCTGAATCAATGAATTTGTACCACACAATGGAACATTAAGATTTTCGGAGCAGTTTAGGTTTCTCTGGCTTAGCTTTCTTCAGTTTGTATTTTGCTACTGAGGACTGTGTTTGATGAAATATCTCTAGTCTTTCTTGAAACATCTATTTCACCACTTGCACTTCAGTTGCAGGGCTAATTGAATTAGTGTCATATCACTTACTTTAATGTGTACCTAGAAGTCAACATTTAATTTCATATGTAGTATGAACATCTTCCTTGGTTTTGATTCTTGTTTAATGTGTTTGCTAATAAATGGACATACAGGAAGTCAAAAAATCTTTCTACAGAACTTAAACTATAATGACCAATAAATTTTTTTGTCAGACACACAAAAATGCAGTACGTTTTAAAAATAATGTTATATATGACTGAAATAATTTTTATGAAATTCTCTAAGTACTAGGCAAAGGTGAGAAAAAGTCAAAAAGAAACATAAAATTACAATATTTACATATTCTTGGATTTGACATAAACGAGCTCATAATCTATTGCTTGAAATTGATGTTATGACATTAAATAATATATTCATATTTCTAATTTTGTTATAAAATGTTATGCATATTCATGGCATATACTGAAAATATATGACTAAACAAAAGTTTCAATTATACAATTTTAATGAAAATTTTTTTGATAACTAGATGAGTTCTTCAGTTGAATTACATAAAGTTAAGTGTTCATGCAGATGTCCATCTGTTTCTGGATTTTATTCATTCTAATGATCTAACTTTTGGTCTACTCTAATAACTTCATGTTGCTTTATAGAAAGTCTTAAGCTATATTCAAGATGTTACTATTTATGTAAATCTTTTGGGTTCTACCTAAATGTTTTCTTTGAATTTGATCATGAAATGTGAATATAAACTGATCATTTCCTTCCTTCCATTTTCTTCTCAGAAGTTAGCTGTGACTCTAATATTTTTTCATTTGAAATGATATGTAGGCATGATGATACATGTTGTTTTATATGTTTTAAGCTCCCTGTATTGGTTTTGGACTTTATAAATCATCTTACAATATATGAATACTAGTACAGTTAAGATTATTTTTGGTGCTGTTGTTTGGAGACAGAATTTTATATGACCATACTGTGTAGCTGAGGTTAGCCTAGAACCCCTGAATTGCATTGTGTTTCTAGAGTGAAGACTGTAGATGTGTGTTACTACACACATTATTTTTTAAGTTTTGCAAATTGATGCTTGTAAATGTTCATTAATTCATAGATTCTTGTATTCTTTGACTTAATTCAATATTTTGAAAATATTTAAATGATTGTATCTTAAAATATTGCCTTTATTTCATCGTTGTTCCTTTCTGTGTAGGATAGTACTTAGGTTTACAATTTGCTTTATCTCATTTATGATTTCAAGATTACCTTCATTTACTTAATTATGCATTTTTCGTTGGGAAATAAATCTGAACTTTTTTCTTCTAGAGACCCAGTATTTATTTAATCTAAGGCAATTTTTAAGATAAATTTCTTTATGTACATAGGTTTCTTTCTCACAGCGTATTACCTTTCATGTATGCATGGCCTATGTGACTTGGTGTAATTTTTCATCAAAGATTGATTTTTCATTTTAAGAAGAGACATTTTTTCTTTAGTCTCTTGGTCCTTCATACATACAGAATCTTTGAGTCTCCAACTTAATAGAGGTCTTGTACATCCAAACCTACATTTGATAAAAAGTAATATTATATATACTTTCCTTGTATTATTATTTAAGAAACAGGATCTATGCCATCTTCCTGTCTCTTTCTACCTTGACATCAATCCATTTACATACATAAAATGCTTAATGTGGCTTTATTTTGGTCATTGAGATTGATAATAAATTTTTATCAGTAAGATCTGTACTGCTACTTTTTAAATATTATATTTTTCTCAGTATTGTAGGTTTTTATGATTAGAGTAGAAAATCTGTGATAGCTTCCCTAATTGTCTTGTTGAGACAGAATACTGACAGCATATCGTGGTGAACCTGTGATAGGTTAGTTATAATTTTTACAGACTAGGCGGACAGTCATGAAAGAGAACTTTTAAAACTTGGGATCAGAATGCTGAAGTGTAGCTTTCCATAACTGTCAGTTTCTGGTGAGGGTGCAGCTGTGAAGGATTCAGTTTTCTTTAATAGGTAGACCACTGGGAGTTTAACTATGTTCCAGTGAATATAGGGATAACAAAAAAAAATGGATTTCTTCCTTCCTTCCTTCCTTCCTTCCTTCCTTCCTTCCTTCCTTCCTTACTCCCTCCCTTCCTCTCCTTCTTTTCTTTCTTTCCTTCTTTCTCTTTCTTTCTTTCTTTCTTTCTTTCTTTCTTTCTTTCTTTTTTTCTTTCTTTCTTTCTTTCTTTTCCTTTCTTTCTTTCTTTCTTTCTTTCTTTCTTTTTTTCTTCCTTTTTTTGAATGGGGTTCATTTAAGTCAGTGGTTGACCTGGAGGACTGGGAAGTGTGTGTGATCAGGGTTCATGCTATGAGACTCCCTAATGCTCCCTAATGTTTCTACACATGGCTGTAGTGTTATATGGGCAGACAATTCTCAGCAAGGCTTATCAGTATCCTAAGGTTTTGTCCTATAAACCCAAGGAAGAATTACAGCTCTTCTGAATATTACCAGTTTATAACCTTAGGTATAAATATTATGAGTCATAAATTCTTTGTTTTGTTGTTTTTGTGTTTTATTTTGTTTTGTTTTATTGTTGTTTGTTGAGACACAATATCTTTGTCTAACAGCGTAGACTGTTCTTGAACTTACTTTGTAGACCATGCTGGCCTTGAGCTCATGGGTATCTGCCTGCCTATGCTTCTTGAGTATTGGAAAAGGGCATGGACTACCACCTCTCGGTCAGTCATGATTTTTTACAATACTAAATTTAATGTAAGAAATGTGGTGAAAATGTGATATACAGAGACTGAACCTATAGATATATGAATATGTAAGCCATATATTTACAAGTAAAAATATATTATGAATACAGAAATGTAAAAATAAACATTATCAATTATAATTTGTAGCAGAGACTCATGGCTATATATAAACCAAATGCATTATTAATTAAACAAAATAAAATATATACAGTTAAACTAATTACGTGTGAATTGTTCATAGATAACTTTATTGCTGTGTGGTAGGAAAGTTGTGACAGCAAAGAGGCTTCAGCAGGAAATTATGACAAGAATTTTAAGGTATTCAATTATTGTTTTGAATATCACATATACATTTTTTTACTTATCTTGTCTCTATGAAGCACTATCATTTTCTTAGAAAAGAAATAGTATCTATTCCCCAATGCATCTACTCTGGACATAGACCAAACCAAGTGTTTATGAAATATGGCTTGTTTAGAAAAGTTGCTTTGAGGGAAGAGATTCCTTGCAATGAGTGATAGTATTGATTCAAGGGTGTGTGTGTGTGTGTGTGTGTGTGTGTGTGTGTGTGTGTGTGTGTGTGTAAACACATGTATATTTGTGGGTGAGGAAAAGCCTACAACCATGGCAATGATCAGATACTTCTGGCATATTCTGGGATGTACATTGTGGTTTGTATGGTAGGAACATAAAATGCAAGACTGAAATTGCTTATTCTACATGAGGAGATATTAAATATTTCTCTAGCATATTAAGATCTGTGTTTATCATGTTGAGAAAAAAAAGAGAGCTACTAATGACATCATTCTTATTTTTCCTCAAAGGAATTTTAGAAGATAATAGAAATAACAGTAAGAAAATCACTTCATGAGATATAAAAGTATTGTTCCCATTTTCTAATTGTACCCAAGAGATAAGCCTGTGCTACAGCTCTCCTTACCCAAATCCTGTTCTAAGAGAGCTTTTCTCACAGAAGTGCTGACAAGGTCAGAGATGAGACCCCCACTATTGCTTCAGTAGGTGACCCAAGTGGAACCAACATGAGCCTCCAGGGCAGAGGACCATGGAGCAATCCAGGATAGGATCTTTTTGGTTTCCATCTGTACGCTAGAGATAAGCATGCTCCACAGCTTTCCATACTCAAATTCCACAGCTAGTCTCCCGGGAGTATGAACATATGTAGGATCATAGGCTCACAGGCTCACAGGAGGTATATAATCAAGTCAAAGACAGCAAGACCAGCTAACACCAGAGATAATGATATAGCAAGAACCTAAGTAACAGAGACCAAAGCTACTTGGCACCATCAGAACCCAGTTCTCCCACCACAGCAAGTCTTGGATACGCCATTACACTGGAAAAGAAAGATTCTAATTTAAAATCCCATTTCATGATAATGATAGGGGACCTCAAGATGGACATAAATAACTCCCTTAAAGAAGTAGAGGAGAACACAGGAAAACAGATAGAAGCCTTTAAAGACGAAACATATAAATTCCTAAAAGAAATACAGAAAAAGACACTCAAATAGGTGAAGGCATAGAAAAAAAACATTGAGGATCTAAAATTGAAATAGAAAAAATAAAGAAATCACAACGGGAGCCACCTAGGGAAGAGGTCAAGAGTCATAGATGCAAGTATCACCAACAGAATACAAATGCAGAAGATACCATAGAAACCATTGGCACAACAGTAAAAAAAAAAATGCAAACTACAAAAAGCTCCTAACCCAAAAACATTCAGGAAATCTAGGATACAATGGAAAGACCAAGCCTAATGATAATAGGTATAGAGAGAGCGAAGATTACCAACTTAAAGGACCAGTAAATACCTTCAACAAAATTATAAAAGAAAACTTCTCTGACCTAAAGAAGGAGATGCCCATAAACATACAAGAAGCCTACAGAACCCTAAATAGATTTGACCAGAAAAGAAATTCTTGTCCCATAATAATCAATACACAAAATGCCCAAAACAAGAAAAAAATATTAAAAGTAGTAAGCAAAAAAGTCAAGTAACATATAGAATCTATCAGAGTTACACCAGACTTCTCAACAGAAACTCTAAAAGCCAGATGATCCTGGGCAGATGCCATATAGAACCTAAGAGAACTAAAATGCCAGGTCAAACTACTAAACCCAGCAAAACTCTCAATTACTATGAATCGAGAAACCTAGGCAATCCATAACAAAACCAAATTTACACAATATCGTTCCACAAATTCAGCCATACAAAGACTAATAGAAAAACTTCAACACAAGGAGGGAAACTACAACCTAGAAAAAGCAAGAAAGAAATCTTCTTTCAATAAACCCAGAAGAAGATAGTCACAAAAACATAATTCTACCTCTAAAAACATAAATAACAAGAAGCAACAATCACTATTCCTCTATGTCTCTTACCATCAAGACTCTCAATTCCCCAATAAAAAGCCATAAACTAACATATGGGATACCTAAAGAAGACCCACCATTTTGCTGCATACAGAAAATGCACCTCAGTGACAAAGACAAACAGTACCTCAGAATAAAAAACTGTAAAAAAGTTTTCTAAGGAAATGTTCCCAAGAATCAAACAGGAGTAATCATTCTAAATAGAATAAAATCAACTTTCAACCAAAAGTTACTCCTCAAAGGAAATTTTTAGCAAGATGAAGTCTCAATTCTGTACATCTATGCTCCAAAGACATGTTCAAAAGAGAAACTTTACTAAAGCTCAAAGCACACATTAAACATCACATAATAATAGTGAGAGATGTCAACACCCCATTCACATCAGTGGACAGTTCATGTAAACAAAAAATTAATAGAGAGACATAATGAAACTAACAGAATTTATGAACCAAAAGATTTAACAGCTATCCTTACAACATTTCATCCTACTACAAAAGAATGTACTTTCTTCTCAGTACCTCATGGTAACTTCTCCAAAATTGACCATATAATATGTCACAAAACAGGCCTCAACAGATATGAGATGTTTAAAATAATCCCATGGGTCCTATCAGATAACCCTGTACGAAGGCTGGTCTTCAATAACAACAAAAACAAAAGAAAGCCCACATACAAAAGGAAGCTGAACAACTCTCTACTCAATGATAACCTGGTCAGGGAAGAAATAGAGAAAGAAATTAAAGACTTTTTAGAATTTAATGAAAATGAAGACACAACATCCCCAAACTTATGGGATACAACGAAAGCAGTGCTAAGAGAAAAACACATAGCTCTATATTCCTCCAGAAAGAAGCAAGAGAGAGTATACAGTAGCAGCTTAACAGCACATCTGAAAGCTCAAGAACAAAAGGAAGCTAATGTACCCAAGATAAGTGGTCAGCAGGAAATAAACAACCTCGGGGCTCAAATTAACAACACAGAAACAAAGAGGACAATACAAAGAATTAACCAATCCAAGAGCTGGTTCTTTGACAAAATCTACAAGATAGATATACCCAGAGACAGAATAACCAGAGGACACAGAGACAGTATCAAAATTAACAAAAGGAGGAGCCATAAAAACAGAAATTTATAAAATTAAAACCATACTCAGATCATACAATAAAAGTGTATACTCAATAAAACTGTAAAATCTATATGAAAGCAATGATTTTCTAGACAGATAACAGGTAGGAAAGTTAAATCAAGGTCAGATAAACTTTCTACATAGTCCCATAACCCCTAAAGAAATAGAAGCACTCACTAAAAGTTCCCTAACCAACCAAAGCCCAGGACAGATGGTTTTATTGCATATTTCTATCTGACATTCAAAGAAGACATAATGCCAGTATTCTTCAAACTACCCCAGAAAACAGAAACACAAGGAACACTGCCCAATTTATTCTATGAAGTCACAATTATGCTTATACCTAAACTACACATAGAGAAAAAAATAAAGAGAACTTAAGACCAATTTCCCTTATGAATATTGATGTAAAAACCGTATAAATTTTGCAAAATGAACCTAAGATCACATCAAAAGGATCATAACCCACATTCAAGTAGGCTTCCTCACAGTGATGCAGGGATGGTTCAATATATGGAAATCCATCAATGTAATCCACAATAAAAACAAACTCAAAGAAAAAAAGCCACACGATCATCTCATGTTCAAAGAGTATTTGACAAAATTCAACACTCCTCCATGTTAAAAGTCTTGGAAAGATCAGGAATTCAAGGCTCACACCAAACACATCAAGAGTAATATACAGAAAAACAGTAGCCAATATAGCATTCCCATTAAAATCAGGGACTAGACAAGGCTGCCTACTCTCTCCCTACCTATTCAATATAGTACTTGAAGTCTAACCCAGAGAAATTAGACAACAATAGCCAATCAAAGGGCTATAAATTAGAAAAGAAGAAGTCAAAATATCACTATTTGCAAATGATATGATAGTATACTTAAGGGAACCCAAAAATTCCACCAAAGAACTCCTAAATCTGATAACTAACTTTAGCAAAATAGCTGAACATAAAATTAACTCAAACAAATCAGTAGCTTTCCTCTATTCTAAGGATAAACAGGCTGAGAAAGAAATTAGGAAAATGGCACTCTTCACAAAAGTCACAAGTAATATAAAATATCTTGGTGTGATTCTAACCAAGGAAGTGAAAGATATGTAAGACAAGAGCTGGAAGACAAAGCTTTGAACAAAGAAATTAAAGAAGATCTTAGAAGATGGAAATATCTCTCAAGTTCACGAATTGGCAGTATTAATATAGTAAAAATGGCCATGTTGCAAAAAGTGATCTACTGATTCAATGCAATCCCTATCAAAATTCCAACTCAATTCTCTCATAGAGTTAGAAAGAGCAATTTGCAAATTCATTTGGAATAGCAAAAACTATTTTTAACAACAAAGAACTTCTGGGGGAATCACCATCCCTGATTTCAAGTTGTATTACAGGACAATCATGATAAAAGCTGCATGGTATTGGTACAGAGGCAGGCACATAGAACTATGGCATAGAATTGAAAACCCAGAAATGAACCCACATACATATGGTCACTTGATCGTTGAGAAAGGAGCTAAAACTATGCAGTGGAGAAAAGTCTGCATTTTCAACAAACGGTGTTAATTGAACTGTAAGTCAGCATGTAGAAGAATGCAAATCAAACCATTTTCTCCTTGTACAAAGCTCAAGTCCAAGTGGATCAAGGACTTCCACATATAACCAGATATATTGAATCTAAAAACAGAAGAAATGGAAAAGTGTCTCAAACACATGGGTACAGGGGAAAATTTCCTGATCAGAAACCCAATGCCTTATGCTCTAAGATCAAGAATTAACAAATTTGACCTCATGAAATTGCAAAGCTATTTAAGGCAAAGAACACTGTAAATAGGACAAAATGACAACCTACATATTGGAAAAAGATCTTCACCAATCCTATATCTGATTGAGGGCTAATCAAATATATACAAAGAACTCAAACAGTTGAATTCCAGAGAACCAAATTACCCTTTTAAAAATGGGGTAGAGAGCTACGCAAAAAATTCTTTACTGAGAAATATCAAAGGCTGAGAAGCACTTACAGAAATGTTCCACATTCTTAGTCATCTAAGAAATGCAAATTGAAACAACCCTGAGATTCCACCTCACACCATTCAGAATGGCTAAGATCAAAAACTTAGGTGAGGAAGATAGGGGCACTCAAGCAGCAGGAACGCTGTGGTCCACACTCTGCCCGGATCTGAAGGGACCCGCTCAAAAACAGCTCCCTCTATCCAAATCCCATGGGAGGGAGAGCTAGACCTTCAGAGAGGCAAACACACCTGGGAAGCCAGAGGAGACTACTCTCTGCCCACATTTCTGACTCTAGAGGAAAACAACTAGTGCCATTTTGGCCTCCTGTGCTCAGGGTCCTGAGAGAAGGTGGCAGGCCCTTCTGGTTGCTGCTCTCACAGAGAGCTGAAACACAGTTCCAAGGAGCGACTTCAGGCCCGAGACCAGAGGTAAGACCAACTTTTCTGCTCCAAGTGACCTGCCTGGTGGACTAAGGACACACACCCACAGGAACACCTGAAGACCAGTAGACAGGAAAGACTACACGCCTGAAAGCAGAACACTGTTCCCATAACTGACTGAAAGAAAACAGGAAAACAGGTCTACAGCACTCCTGACACACAGGCCTATAGGACGGTCTAACTACTGTCAGAAATAGCAGAACAAGGTAACACCAGAGAAAACATGATGGCAATAGGCAAGCACAGGAAACCAAGCAACAGAAACCAACATGGCATCATTGGAGCCCAATTCTCCCACCAAAGCAAACACTGAATATCACACCAGAAAAGCAAAATCTAGATTTAAGATCACATTTGATCATGATGATGGAGGACTTCAAGAAAGACATGAAGAATTCCCTTAGAGAAATGAAGGAAAACACAAATAAACAAGCAGAAGCCTATAGAGAGGAAACACAAAAATCCCTGAAAAAATTACAGGAAAACACAGTCAAACAGGTGAAGGAATTAAAAATGGAAATAGAAGCAATAAAGAAAGCACAAAGGGAGACATCCATGGATATAGAAAACCAAAGGAAGAGACAAGGAGCCGTAGATACAAGCATCACCAACAGAATACAAGAGATAGAAGAGAGAATCTCAGGAGCAGAAGATTCTATAGAAATCATTGACACAACTGTCAAAGATAATGTAAAACGGGAAAAGCTACTGGCCCAAAACATACAGGAAATCCAGGACACAATGAGAAGATCAAACCTAAGGTTAATAGGTATAGAAGAGAGTGAAGACTTCCAACTCAAAGGACCAGTAAATATCTTCAACAAAAT
This sequence comes from Rattus rattus, assembly GCF_011064425.1. Lineage (NCBI taxonomy): Eukaryota > Metazoa > Chordata > Mammalia > Rodentia > Muridae > Rattus > Rattus rattus. The sequence goes on from NC_046161.1 coordinate 1,713,253, forward strand.
CATAGAAGAAAACTTCCCTAACCTAAAGAAAGATACATAACATACCATAAACATACAAGAAGCCTACAGAACTCCAAATAGATTGGACCAGAAAAGAAACTCCCTCTGTCACATAATAGTCAAAACACCAAATGCACAAAACAAAGAAAGAATATAAAAAGCAGCAAGGGAAAAAGGTCAAGTAACATATAAAAGCAGTCCTATCAGAATTACACCAGATTTCTCAGCAGAGACTATGAAAGCCATATACATTCCCTTATACAAACACCAAAATCAGACACTATTGTTGATGTGGTGTCAAAAAGTGCTTGGTGACAGGAGCCTGATATGGTTGTCTCTGGAGAAGCTCTGCCAGAGCCTGGCAAATACACACGTGGATGCTTGCAACCAATCATTGGACTGAACATTGTGACCCCAGTGGAGTAGTTAGGGAAAGGAGCTGAGGGATTTTGCAACCCCAAAGGAAGAACAATAGTATCAACCAACCAGACCCTCCGGAGCTCCCAGGAACTAAACCACCAACAGATGAGTACACATGGAGGTACCCATGGCTCCAGCTGCATATGTTTATGGCATAAATGGAAGGAAAGGCCCTCAGTCTTGTGAAGACTCAATGCCCCATTTTAGGGGAATGCCATTGCAGCGAGGCAGAATTGGGTCTGTGGGTTGCAGAGCAACCTCAAAGAAGCAGGGGTCTGTTTGTGGAAAGGAAACCTGGAAATGACATAACATTTGAAATATAAATAAATAAAATATCCAAAAAAATTAGCAATATTAGCATTTTACTACAAATAAAATTGCATTATGAGTATGCCTTAGAAGCATTTATACAAAGATTAGCAAATTTTTTTTTATATTTAGCTTAATAAATGCACCTGGACTTAAAATATATTAAATTTAAAACATTAACCTATTTATCCCTCCAGTGACTTTAGATTTTATTATTCGTAAGTTGAAATCATTAAAACAAATTTTAAAGTCCCCGATAAGTTGACTCTCATTTTAGTTTATGTTTTATTATTAGTTTGTTGTCATCCATTGAAGTCTAGTCACATGTTTCTTCTGCAATTTAATGCTCCTGAGGCAGTTTCCCTTATTAATATCCTCACCTTGCATAAGTATGTCCGTAGAATGTGTTACCCTCTGCTACTGTGTTCTCCTCTCTGATGTCTGTAAGCTTAATTTTGTCCCAATTGTACTGTTTTGTGCATATATTCAGGATAGTAGCCATCACTTATGCTCCAAAACTTTTCTTCATATATATATATACATATATATATATATATATATATATGTCACATACAAATGTGCTTATCTGTTCCCCCTATTTTAATGTGAACTCTGTGAAATGAGGATGCTTATTTTAGTCACAACTGTTGATTTTCACAAAGACTGAAAAAGGCAATTTAGTAACTGTAATGGAAATTCATGGTATTGTGCATCTCAGACATAGTCTGTCTAGTATTTACACAGCTTTCATACAAGGCTAAATTCAAGTATATTTAGCCATTCAAGAGAAAAATCATGATCCTAAATTATCAATTAGAATTTCTAAGATAATTTATCTTCACAAACCTTGAGCGTTTGTATATTTAGAAATTCTTCTTACCCTTAGTAGAGTTAACATTTGGTTTGCACTCTGTGTGGTAAATTCATCAGACAGAGGTTTTTTTCTTAAAGAAATTAATATTGATCTCCAGATGGCCAAGTTATTTGATATTGTTCCTAATATTGACTTTCAGTTTCCTTGAATTATTTATTAATGACATCACCTTCAGGGTTTAGCTTTTACTTCTAACCATGTTTGTTTACTAGTTTCTAGCTGTACAGTTTATATGGAGACAATTTTCTTTTTTTTCTCCATCTTTATTAACTTGGGTATTTCTTATTTACATTTCGATTGTTATTCCCTTTCCCGGTTTCCAGGTCGACATCCCCCTAACCCGTCTCCCTCCCCTTTCATATGGGTGTTCCCCTTCCCATCCTCCCCCCATTACTGCCCTCGCCCCAACAATCATGTTCACTGGGGGTTCAGTCTTGGTAGGACTAAGGGCTTCCCCTTTCCCTGGTGCTCTTACTAGGCAATTCATTGCTACCTGTGCGGTCGGAGCCCAGGGTCAGACCATGTATAGTCTTTGGGTAGTGACTTAGACCCTGGAAGCTCTGGTTGCTTGTTCATATGGGGTCTCGAGCCCCTTCAAGCTCTTTCAGTCCTTTCTCTGATTCCATCAATGGGGGTCCTGTTCTCAGTTCAGTGGTTTGCTGCGGGCATTCGCCTATGTATTTGCTGTATTCTGGCTGTGTCTCTCAGGAGAGATCTACATCCGGTTCCTGTCAGCCTGCACTTCTTTGCTTCATCCATCTTATCTAGTTTGGTAGCTGTATATGTGTGGGCCACACATGGAGTAGGCTCTGAATGGGTGTTCCTTCAGCCTCTGTTCCAAACGTTGCCTCCCTATTCCCTGCCAAGGGTATTCTTGGCAGGGTGAAGGAGTGAAGCGTTCACATTTTGGTCATCCTTCTTGAATTTTATGTGTTCTGTGCATCTAAGGTAATTCCAGCATTTGGGCTAATATCCACTTATCAATGAGTGCTTACCATTTGTGTTTTTCTATGATTGGGTTACCTCAATCAGGATGATATTTTCCAGTTCCATCCATTTACCTGTGAATTCAGTAAAGTCATTGTTTTTGATAGCTGAGCATTATTCCATTGTGTATATGTACCACATTTTCTATATCCATTCCTCTGTTGAAGGGCATCTGGGTTCTTTCTAGCTTCTGGTTATTATAAATAAGGCTGCTATGAACATAGTGGAGCATGTGTCTTTGTTATATGTTGGGGCATCTTTTGGGTATATGCCCAAGAGTGGTATAGCTGGGTCTTCAGGTAGTTCAATGTCCAATTTTCTGAGGAACCTCCAGACTGATTTCCAGAATGGTTGTACCAGTCTGAAATTCCACCAACAATGGAGGAGTGTTCCTCTTTCTCCACATCCTTGCAAGCATTTGCTGTCACTTGAGTTTTTGATCTTAGCCATTCTCACTGGTGTGAGGTGGAATCTCAGGGTTGTTTTGATTTGCATTTCCCTTATGACTAAAGATGTTGAACATTTCTTTAGGTGTTTCTCAGCCATTTGACATTCCTCAGCTGTGAATTCTTTGTTTAGCTCTGAACTCCATTTTAATAGGGTTATTTGTCTCCCTGCAGTCTAAATTCTTGAGTTCCTTGTATATTTTGTATATAAGCCGTCTATCAGTTGTAGGATTGGTGAAGATCTTTTCCCAATCTGTTGGTTGCTGTTTTGTCCTAACAACTTTGTCCTTTGCCTTACAGAAGCTTTGCACTTTTATGAGAGGCCATTTGTCGATTCCTGATCTTAGAGCATAAGCCATTGGTGTTTTGTTCAGGAACTTTTCTCCAGTGCCCATGTGTTTCGAGGTTCTTCCCACTTTTTTTTTTTTTTTTTTTTTTCCGGAGCTGGGGACCAACCCAGGGCCTTGTGCTTGCTAGGCAAGCGCTCTACCACTGAGCTAAATCCCCAACCCCTTCCCCACTTTTTCTTCTGTTAGTTTGAGTGTATCTGTCTTTTTTCTTTATTTAATATTTTTAATTTTATTTTTATTGCATACTTTATGTATTTACATTTCAAATGTTATTTCCTTTCCCACCCTCTCTCATAAGCTATCCCACCTCTCCCTGCTTCTATGAAGATGATCCCTATTGCACCTATCCTCTCTCACCCCAACACCATGGCATTCCCGTACATTGGGGAAATGAGCCTCCACAGGACACAGGGCTTTTCCTCCTATTGATGGTAGACAATGCCTCCTCTGCTACATATGTGGGTGGAATCATGAATTCTTTCATATGTACTCATTGGTTGGTGGTTTAGAACCTTGTGAGCTCCAGTGGGGTCTGGTTGGTTGATATTGCTGTTCTTCCTATGGGGTTGCACACCACTTCATCTCCTTTAATCTTTTCTCTAACTCATCCATTAGGGTCCCCTTGTTCAGTATTGCTTAGCTGCAAGCACCCTCATCTGTATCAGTAGTGATCTGGGAAAGCCTCACAGGAGACACCCATATCTGACTCCTGAAAGCAAGCACTTCTTGGCATCAGCAATAATTATTGTGTTTGAAGGCTGCATATTGGATGGATCCCAAGGAATAGCATTCTCTGGATGACCTTTTCTTCAGTTCCTGCTCCACTCTTTGTCCCTTTATTTCCTCCCCTGAGTGTTTTGTTTTCCCTCTAAGAAGTAATGAAGCATCCACATTTTGATTTGCCTTCTTCTTGAGCTTCACATGATGTATGAAACTTTTCTTAGGTATTCCAAGTTTTTGGGCTAATATCCACTTATCAGTGAGTATATACGATGTGTGTTCTTTTGTGAATAGGTTACCTCACTCTGGATGATATTTCCTAGTTCGATCAATTTGCCTAATTTTATGTAGTCAACATTTTTAATAGCTGAGTAATACTCCATTCTGGAAATATGCCACATTTTCTGTATCCACTCCTCTGTTGAAGGACATCTGGGTTCTTTCCAGGTTCTGGCTATTATAAATAAAGATTCTATGAGCATAGTGGAACCTGTGTCCTTGTTATATGTTGGAGAGTATTTTGGGTATATGCCTAGGAGTCGTATAGGTGGGTCCTCAGTAGCATTATGTCCAATTTTCTGAGGAACTGCCAGACTGATTTTCAGAGTGGTTATACTAGTTTGTAATCTCATCAACAAAGGAAAAGCCTTCTTCCTCCACATCTTTGCTATCACCTGAACATTTTTATCTTTGCAGTTCTGACTGGTGTGAGGTGGACTCTTAGGGTTGTTTGATTTACAATTCCCTGATTACTAATATTGAACATTTCTTTAGGTCCTTCCAGCCATTTGGTATTCCTCAGTTGAGATTTCTTTGTTTACCTCTGTACCCTACTTTTAAAAGGATTATTTTGTTCTCTGGAGTCTAACTTTTTAAGTTCTTTGAGTGTATTTGATATTAACCCTATATCAGGTATAGGGTTGGTAATTATCTTTACCCAGTATATGGTTTGTGGTTCTGTCTTATTGTCAGTGTTCTTTGCCTTACAGAATCTTTGTCATTTTATAAGGTCCTATTTGTCAATTCTCAATCTTAGAATATAAGCCATTAGTGTTTTGTTCAGGAAATTTTCCCTGTGTCTATTTGTTCAAGGTTCTTTCCCAATTTTTCTTCTATTAGTTTCAGTGTATCTGGTTTTATGTGGTGGTCTTTGATCTACTTGGACTTGAGCTTTGTACAAGGAGATAAGAATGGATCAATTTGCATTGTTCTACATTCTGACCTCCAGTTGAAAGATAGCACGTTCAACAAATGATCCTGGTCTGTGTTTTTCCACTGGATTGTTTTAGCTCCTTTGTCAAAGATCAAGGGACCATAGGTGTGTGGGCTCATTTCTCGGTCTTCAGTTCTATTCTATTAATCTACCTGCCTGTCTCTGTACAAATACCATGCAGTTTTTAATCATGATTGCTCTGTAATACAGCTTGAGGTCAGGGATGGTGATTCCCCTATAAGTTCTTTTAATGTTGAGTATATTTTTTGCTATCCTGGGTTTTTTGTTATTCCAATTGAATTTGCAAATTGCCCTAATTCTATGAAGAACTGAGGTGGAATTTTGATGGAAATGGCAGTGATTCAGTAGTTCATTTTTGACAACATGGCTATTTTACTATATTAATTTTGTAAATCCATGAGCTTGGGAGATGTGTCCATATTCTGAGAAATTTTGATTTCTTTCTTCAGAGACATGACATACTTGTCATACAGATCTTTCACTTCCCTGGTTAGAGTCACAACAAAGTATTTTAAATTATTTGTGCCTATTGTGAAGGGTGTTGTTTCCATAATTTCTTTCTCAGGCTGACTATTCTTAGAGTAGAGAAAGGCTACTGATTTTATTCAGGTAATTTCACATCCAGCTACTTTGCTGAAGTGGTTTTTCAGCAGTAGCAACTATCTGGTAGAATTTTTGGGGTCATTTATGAATACTATCATCGGCAAGTAGTGATATTTTTACTTTTTCCTTCCCAATTTGTATTGTTTTGACCTCTTTTTGATATCTGATTGCTCTGGCTAGGCTTCAAGTACTATATTGAATAAGTAGAGAGAGGGTGTGGAACCTTGTCTAGTCCCTAATCTTAGTAGGATTGCTTCAAGTTCCTCTCCATTGTATTTGATATAGGCTACTTTTTACTCTTTGTGTTTGTGTGTGTTTGTGTGTGTGTGTGTGTGTGTGTGTGTGTGTGTGTGTATGTGTGTGTATGTGTGTGTATGAATGTTTAGGTATGGGTCTTGAATTCCTTATCTTTCTAAGAGTTTTAACATGAAGTTGTGTTGCATTTTGTCAAATGTTTTCTTAGCATGTAATGAAATGATCATGTGGTTTTTTTTTTTGCTTGTGTTTATTTATTTAATGGGTTGCATTGATGGATTTCTCTATATTGACCCAGCCTTGCATCACAGGGATGAAGCATACATGATCATGGCGAATGATCATTTTGATGTGTTCTTGGATTTTGTTTGTGATAATTTTATTGAGTATTGTTGCATTGATATTCATGAGGGAATTTGGTCTGAAGCCACAGTTACACTGATACCTAAACTACACAAAGAACCAACGAAGAATGAGAACTTTACAGCAGTTTCCCTTATGAATTTTGATGCAATGATAATTGATAAAATTCTCCCAAACTGAATCCAAGAATACATCAAAATGACCATTTACCATGATTAAGTAGGCTTCATCCCCAGGATGCAGGGAGGTTCAATATATGGAAATATATCAAGATAATCCACCATATAAACAAACTCATAAAATTCTACATTATCATCTAATTAGATACTGAAAAAGCCTATGATGAAGTACAGGACCCACTCCTGTTAAAAGTATTAAAGAGACCAGGATTCAAGTTCCATACATAAACATAATAAAAGCAGTATACAGTAAGCCAATAGCCATCATCAAATGAAATGGAGAGAAACTTGAAATAATCCCACTAAAATCAGGACAGTACAAGGATTGCCATGCTACTCCTATTTATTTGATGTAAGTACTCAATGTTCTAGTCAGAGCAATTAGACAATAAGAGGAGATTAAAGGGATACAAATCAGAAAAGAAGAATTCAAAGTATCACTATTTTCAGATGATATAACAGTATACATAAGTGATCCCCAAAATTTTACCATTCAACTCCTACAGATGATAAACAACATCAGTAATGTTGCTAGATACAAAATTTACTCAAAAATTCAGTATTCTTCTACTCAGAGTATAAATGGGCTGAGAAAGAAGTTTGAGAAATGATACCCTTTCCAATCATCAAAATAATATAAAATATTTCGATGTGAGTCTAATCAAGTGAAAGATCTACATGACAATAACTTCCCATCTTTTAAGAAAGAAATCATAGAATAGCTCAGAAGATGGAAAAAACTCCTATTCTCATGGATCAGCAGATATAATATAATAAAAATGGTCATCTTACCAGAAGCAATCTGCAGATTCAGTGCCATGCCAATCAAAATTCCAATCCAAATCTTCACAGAGATAGATAGAGCAAATAACAAAAATCACCTAAAATCTCAGAATACCCAAGATACAACTCACAAATCTTATTCAGTTTAAGAAGAAGGAAGACCAAAGTGTACATGCTTCAATCCTTCATAGAATGGGCAACAAACTAATCTCAGGAGTTAGAGGAAGGGAGGGACCTAGGAAGGAGAGAGAGGATGGGGGTTGGGTAGGGGGCAATAATAGGTATTGTAAGGGTCATAGGAGAAATAGAGAGGGTCAGGAAATTGAATAGAAACATGTAGCAGTGGAGGATGGGGATCTGGGGTTAGAAAGTCCAAGATTCCAGGAAGCAATTCCAATGGCAATGACTTTAGCTGAAATACCAACAAAGGGAAGATACAACTGTAGAGACTACCAACATGCGTAGGCACGTTTCTCAATCAAGTGATAGTGCTCCCCATGAATCTCAAAAATTTTAACCCAGAAACGTTCCTGTCCAAAGGAAAGACAGGGACAAAAATTGGAACAGAGACTGACAGAAAGGCCATCCAGAGATCTCCTCACCTTTGGATCTACGCCATCTGCACACAGCAATGTCCAAATATTGCTGTTGCCATGAAGCGCTTCCCAATAGGAGCATGGTTGTTCCTTGAGGGGTTCTACTAGTACCTGACCAATACAAATGCAAATACTCACAGCCAACTGAGCCAGGGACCCCAGTGGAAGAGCTAGGGAAAGGACTGAAGGGATTGCAACCTGATAGTAAGAACAATATGGACTATCTGGACCACCCAGAGCTCCTAGAGACTAAACCATTAATGAAAGAAAGAATATACAGGGAGTGAATCTATGGTTTCAGATATATATGTAGCAGAGGATGGCATTATTTAATATCAATGAAAGGGGAAAGAAGGTATGGGGTTGGGTGGTTGTAGAGGGGTAACCAGAATTGGAATTCCATTTGAAATGTAAACAAATAAAATAATTAATAAAAAAATTAATGTGAGAAAACCAGTGCTTATTTGAGAGAAAGTAATTTTTTTTGTTTTAAATCTCCTATATTGTGAATGGTTTTTTGATGAACAAAAAAATGTCATTGCTATTTCTAAGCAATACCATCATTACATAGTATATATATATATATTATGTATGTGGAAATGCGTATATTTTAAAATTTCGAACAGTATGTGTTCAGATATTATTTGAAGAGTGACATGTGCTATTTATTTTCTCCATCTTTATTAAGTTGGGTATTTCTTTATTTTCTTCCTGCATCTTTATTAATTTGGTCATTTCTTATTTACATTTCGATTGTTATTCCCCTTTCCGGGTTTCCAGGCCAACATCTTCTTAACCCCTCTCCCTCTCCTTCTATATGGGCTTCCCCTCCCCATCTTCCCCCCATTAGACCCTCCCCCCAACAATGCTGTTCACTGGGAGTTCAGTGTTGGCAGGACCAAGGCCTTCCCCTTCCACTGGTGCCCTTAATAGGCTATTCATTGCTACCTATGCAGTTGGAGTCAAGGGTTAGTCCATGTATAGTCTTTGGGTAGTGGCTTAGACCCTGGAAGCTCTGGTTGTTGGGCATTGTTTTTCATATAGGGTTTCAGGCCCCTTCAATCTCTTTCAGCCCTTTATCTGATTCCTTCAAGGGGGGTCCCATTCTCATTTCAGTGGTTTGCTGCTGGCATTCACCTATGTATTTGCTGTATTCTGACTGTGTCACTCAGGAGAGATCTATATCTGGTAGGTGTCAGCTTGCATTTCTTTGCTTCATGCTTCTTATCTAGATTAGTAGCTGTATATGTATAGGCCACATATGGGGCAGGCTCTGAATGGGCATTCCTTCAGTCTCTGTTCTAAACTTTGCCTCCCTATTCCCTTCCAAGGGAATTCTTGTTCCCCTTTTAAAGAAGGAGTGAAGCATTCACATTTTGGTCAGCCTTCTTGAGTTTCATGTGTTCTGTGCATTTAGAGTAATTTGAGCATTTGGATTAATATCTACTTATCAATGAGTGCACACAATGTGTGTTTTTCTGTGACTGGGTTACCTCACTCAGGATGATATTTTCCAGTTCCATCCATTTGCCTATGAATTTCATAAAGCCATTGTTTTTGATAGCTGAGTAGTATTCCATTGTGTAGATGTACCACATTTTCTGTATCCATTCCTCTTTGAAAGGCATCTGGGTTCTTTCCAGCTTCTGGCTACTGTAAATAAGGCTGCTATGAATATCTTGGAGCATGTGTCTGTGCAATATGTTGGGACGTCAAGAGAGTTATAGCTGGGTCCTCGGGTAGTTCAATGTCCAATTTTCTGAGGAACCTCCAGACTGATTTCCAGAATGGTTGTACCAGTCTGCAATCCCACCAACAGTGGAGGAGTGTTCCTCATTCTCCACATCCTTGCAAGCATCTGCCATTGCCAGAGGTTTTGATCTTAGCCATTCTAGCTAGTGTGATGTGGAATCTCAGGGTTGTTTTGATTTGCATTTCCCTTATGACTAAATATGTTGAACATTTCTTTAGTTGGTTCTCAGCCATTGGGCATTCTTCAGGTGTGAATTCTTTGTTTAGCTCTGAACCCCATTTTTAATAGGATTATTTGTCTCCCTGCAGTCTAACTTCATGAGTTTTTTGTATATTTTGGATATGAGTCCTGTATCAGTTGTAGGATTGGTAAAAATCTTTTCCCAATCTCTTGGTTGCCATTTTGTTCTAACAACAGTGTCCTTTTCCTTACAGAAGCTTTGTAGTTTTATGAGATCCCATTTGTCAATTCTTTTTTTTTTCATTTGTCAATTCTTTATCTTAGAGCATAAGCCTGTTTTGTTCAGGAAAGTTTCTCCAGTGCTCATGTGTTCAAGATGCTTCCCCACTTTTTCTTCTATTAGTTTGAGTGTATTTGGTTTGATGTGGAAGTCCTTGATCCACTTGGACTTAAGTTATGTACACGGTGATAAGAATGGAACGATCTGCATTCTTCTACATGCTGACCTCTAGTTGAACCAGCACCATTTGCTGAAAATGCTAACTTTTTTCCATTGGTTGGTTTTGGTTCCTTTGTCCAAAATCAAGTGACCATAGGTGTGTTGGTTCATTTCTGTGTCTTCGGCTCTATTTGACTTGTCTATGTGCCTGTTTCTCTATTAATACCATACAGTTTTTATCACTATTGCTCTGTAATACTGCTTGAGTTCAGGAATAGTGATTTCCCCAGAAGTCCTTTTATTGTTGAGGATAGTTTTAGCTATCCAGGTTTTTTTGCTATTCCAGATGAATTTGCAAATTGTTCTGTCTAACTCTCTGAAGATTTGGATTGGAATTTTGATGGGGATTGCATTGAATCTGTAGATTGCTTTTGGTAAAATGGCCATTTTTTCTATATTAATCTTGCCAATCCATGAGCATGGGAGATCTTTCCATCTTCTGAGATCTTCTTCAATTTCTTTCTTCAGAGGCTTGAAGTTCTTATACAGATTTTTCACTTGCTTGGTTAAAGTCACACCGAGGTATTTTATACTATTTGGGACTATTATGAAGGCTGTGATTTTCCTAATTTCTTTCTCTGCTTCTTTCTCTTTTGTGTAGAGGAATACTACTGATTTATTCGAGTTAATTTTATACCTAGCCACTTTGCTAAAAGTGTTCATCTGGTTTAGTAGTTCTCTGGTGGAACTTTTGGGATCGCTTAAATATTCAATCATATCATCTGCAAATAGTGATATTTTGACTTCTTCCTTTCCAATCTGTTTCCCTTTGATCTCCTTTTGTGATCTATATTGAATAAGTAGGGAGAGAGTGGGCAGCCTTGTCTAGTCCCTGATTTTAGTGGGATTGCTTCAAGTTTCTCTCCATTTAGTTCAATATTAGCTTGTTCAATATTGGTTTGTTGTATATGGCTTTTACTATGTTTAGGTATGGGCCTTGAATTCCTATTCTTTCCAGGACTTTTATCATGAAGGGGTGTTGAATTTTGTCAAATGCTTTCTCAGCATCTAATGAAATGATCATGTGGTTTTTATCTTTCATTTCATTTATATAGTGGATTACGTTGATGGATTTCCGTATATTAAACCATCCCTGCATGCCTGGGATGAAGCCTACTTGATCATGGTGGATGATTGTTTTGATGTGCTCTTGGATTCGGTTTGCCAGAATTTTATTGAGTATTTTTGTGTCGATATTCATAAGGGAAATTGGTCTGAAATTCTCTTTCTTTGTTGGGTCTTTGTGTGGTTTAGGTGTAAGAGTAATTGTGGCTTCATAGAGGGAATTAGGTAATGCTCCATCTGTTTCAATTTTGTGGAACATTTTGGATAGTATTGGTATGAGGTTTTCTATGAATGTCTGATAGAATTCTGCACTGAAACCATCTGGACCTGGGCTCTTTTTGGTTGGGCAAGTTTTTAATTACTGCTTCAACATTTTTGGAGTTATGGGGTTGTTTAAAAAGATTTATCTGTTCCTGATTTAACTTTGGTACCTTGCATCTGTCTAGGAAATTGTCCATTTCCTCCAGATTTTCAAGTTTTGTTGAATATAGTCTTTTGTTGTAGGATCTGATGATTTTTTGAATTTCCTTTGATTCTGTTGTTATGTTTCCCATTTCAATTCTGATTTTGTTAATTGGATACACTCTCTGTGTCCTCTGGTTAGTCTGGCTAAGGGTTGATCTATATTGTTGATTTTCTCAAAGAACCAGTTTTTGGTTCTGTTGATTCTTTGTATAGTTCTTTTAGCTTCTATTTGGTTGATTTCAGCTCTGAGTTTGCTTTTACTCCTCCTGGGTGTATTTACTTCTTTTTGTTCTAGAGCTTGTAGGTGTGCTTTCAAGCTGCTTATATATGCTCTCTTCTGTTTCTTTCTGCAGGCACTCAGACCTAAGAGTTTTCCTTTTAGCATAGCTTTCATCCTGTCTCATAAGTTTGGGTATGTTGTACCTTCATTTTCATTAAATTATAAGAAGTCTTTAATTTCTTTCTTTATTTCTTCCTTGACCAGGTTTTCATTGAGTAGAACATTGTTCACCTTCTGTTTCTTTTTATTAGGGAAATGAGACCATTGGTGTTGAGAGATATTAAGGAATAATGATTGTTGCTTTCTCTTGTATTCGTATTTAGATGTGAAATTATGTTTGTATGCTTCTCTTTGTTTTATTGCAAAACAATTAGTTTCTTACTTTTTCTAGGGTGTAGCTTGCCTCCTTGTGTTGAGCTTTACCATTTATTATCCTTTGTAGGGCTGGATTTGTAGAAAAATATTGTGTTAATTTGGTTTTGTCATGGAATATCTTGGTATCTGCATCTATTGAGAGTTTTGCTGGATACAGTAACCTGGGCTGGCCTTTGTGTTCTCTTAGGGTCTGTATGACATCTGTCCAGGATCTTCTGACTTTCATATTCTCTGGTGAGAAGTTTGGTATAATTCTGATAGGTCTGCCTTTGGGCATGTGCTATTTTAATATGTATCTGATTCCCCTTTATAATCTTAATTTATAATATTTTATTTCAGTCTTTAAAAATGTATACATTTATGTAGCATATTTTGATCTTATGCATTCTTTCCCAATATGTGCTAGTGCCCTTTATGTTATCTTCCTCCCAACTTGATGTCTTACATTTGTTTTACTGTTATTAATAATGCCTGAGCCCATTTCAATGGTGAAAGTGTCAAGTATAAGAAGTTCTAAGGGTTCAGCTGTGCATCAGTCATTCCATTTCACAAATACAATTTCATGAACATCATGGAAATATGTGTAGAACAAGTTTAAGAGCCAGCATTTATGGAGAAGAGTGGTGAAATGATATCTAGATAAAATGTGACCATAGCAAATCAATAGAGACTTTTATTTTTGATTGATGTCAAATAACCTATGTTCCATTTCTAATTATGGAACAAGGTTATTACAGTAAATAAGGAACATTTTCTTCAATTTTTATATTTATTTTAAATCTACTTTTGAAGACTCAATTTTTCATACTTCATAACAACTTCAGGATTTTAGAATATCTATGAGTAGAAAATAATTCACCAAAAATTTTTTTAAAAATTCACCATATTTTTGAAAAGTATTATATTTTTATTATTATACCTATTGTGTATCATGCTAATTATTTTATATTCTTCCTAAATTTTCTATGTTGTGTATTAGTAGTAATATTTCTTAAAGGTTTATTTATTTATTATATATAAGTACACTATAGCTGTCTTCAGATACACCAGAAGAGGGCATCAGATCTCTTTACAGATGGTTGTGAGCCACCATGTGGTTGCTGGGAATTGAACTCATGACCTCTGGAAGAGCAGTCGGGTGCTCTTAACCGCTGAGCCATCTCTCCAGCCCCTCTTAAAGGTTATATTGCTTACATTTACAAAGTTGATGTGTTAGTCAGTTAAAGTTATGTAAATCTACTGTCCAGCTTACTTTCATTACATAATCAGGAAAATATATTTACAGAAAAAAAGGGTGTGATTGTGAATTTAATTTTATTATAGCATAAACCATTTGTAAATGGTATCCCGGGAGGAGAGAAAACAGTGAAAATCTCAGAAATAGAAAAAATTAGTCTACAAAGAATGTGATGATTCCACAGCACCTGTATGTGGCAAGGGTCTTAAGAAATTTACAAAACTGTTAATCTGGGATATTGTACTGTTATGACTTACTATAAAGATTGTCTTCCATGAAGTCCTTAAGAAGGAAAACATTTTATCAAAAGAATGCAAGAAAAATGCTATTCAAATTAGAACAGAGAAGTATCTCAGGTAAATTAGGTGTGTAATCTCATTAGAAAACACTTTGCCATATCTTCTTATACTTTCAATTCCAAGTACATTACTATCTAGTATACATTTATCCATGTAATTCCCATAAAATCATACAATAAAATGAGCTCAAGAAAGCAGAGAAATTAGTATGTCCAGGAACTGGAAATCTGAGAGCACTGCTAGTCTGATGAAGATACTTATCTGTATAACTACTGAAATTCATAAACATCGATCTCAGGTATAGGACTGCCAAACTGAAGGTGGTTTTGTTGTTCTTTCTGGAGGAAAAGATAGAACCTTTTAAATGTAGAATGAATACTATGCCATAAACTGCCTTTCTAGCTCTTCTATTCTGAGATTTTAAATTATCCTAATTCTTTTGGTTGTGAGAATTTAAATTATTAACCCAGGGGAAAAAAGTGAACAATGAATCAGCAGTAGGTAAGAAAATGAAAATTATAATATTCAGATATAGAAATAAAGCCTTATTTTTCAGGAAATGAACTTTTAATAGTTCTAAACAAGATATATTTGTATCTACAGTTCATATACAAATTAATATTCTACAGTTTATGTCACAATCAGATCTTAGAGTAGATGTCTCTACAAAGAAGTTCAGGCAAAAGGTGTATGTGAAAGCCAAATTTAAGAAACATTTTTACAGAGCAATATGTGTCCATTCAAACTCCAAGTGAAGTCTTCACTAATAAAACCTCAGTACATGAATTTGCTCATTTTATATGTAATTAATAAAGAGCAGTCATATTGATGTAGTTTTGATTTTAATCCAGTTGGTTCAGTGTCTGTATATTAAATGAATATCAAACACAGATGCAAGCCTGAACATAAGAATTCAGATAAAAAGAATGTAAATAATGTTAATTACTGACAGTAAAAATAGGAGAAAAACCAAGCACAGAGTATCCATTGTATCTCTTTGAAGAAAGAATCCTGTCAACACTTGACTTGAGCTGTCTAGCATCCAAATCAATGAATATATTTCTTTTTTTATTTATAAGTTTATTTCTGAAATTATGATATCATTTACAAGTAGTAGGTTTTTTTTCTCCATCTTTATTAACTTGGGTATTTCTTATTTACATTTCAATTTTTATTCCCTTTCCCAGTTTCCAGGCCAACATCACCATTACCCATCCCCCTCCCCTTCTATATGGGTGTTCCCCTCACCATCCTTGCCCTATTACCAAACCCCCCCCAACAATCACATTCACTGCGGGGTTCAGTCTTGGCAGGACCAAGGGCTTCCCCTTCCACTGGTGCTCTTGCTAGGCTATTCAATGCTACCTATGAGGTTGGAGCCCAGGTTAGTCCATGTATAGTCTTTGGGTAGTGGCTTAGTCCCTGGAAGCTCTGGTTGGTTGGCATTGTTGTTCATATGGAGTCTCAAGCCCGTTCAAGCTCTTTCAGTCCTTTCTCTGATTCCTTCAATGGGGGTCCCGTTCTAAGTTCAGTGGTTTGCTGCTGGCATTTACCTATGTATTTGCTGTGTTCTGGCTGTATCACTCAGGAGAGATCTACATTCTGTTCCTGTCAGCTTGCACTTCTTTGCTTCATCCATCTTATCTTGTTTGGTGGCTGTATATGTATGGGCCAAATGTGGGGCAGGTTCTGATTGGGTGATCCTTCAGCCTCTGTTCTAAACTTTGCCTCCCAAGGGTATTCCTGTTCCCCTTTTAAAGAAGGACTGAAGCATTCACATTTTGGTCAGCCTTCTTGAATTTCATGTGTTCTGTGCATCTAGGGTAATTCGAGCATTTGGACTAATATCTACTTATCAATGAGTGCATACCATGTGTTTTTTTCTGTGATTGGGTTACCTCACTCAGGATGATATTCTCCAGTTCCATCCATTTGCCTATGAATTTCATAAAGTTTTTGAAAGCTGAGAATTATGCCATTGTGCAGATGTACCACATTTTCTGTGTCCATTCCTCTGTTGAAGGGCATCTGGGTTCTTTCCAGCTTCTGGCTGTTATAAATGAGGCTGCTATGAACATAGTGGAGCATGTGTCTTTGTTATATGTTGGGGCATCTTTTAGGTATATGGCCAAGAGAGGTATAGCTGGGTTTTCAGGTAGTTCAATGTCCAATTTTCTGAGGAACCTCCAGACTGATTTGCAGAATGGTTATACCAGTCTGCAATTCCACCAACAATGGAGGAGTGTTCCTCTTTCTCCACATCCTTGCCAGCATCTGCTGTCACCTGAGTTTTTGATCTTAGCCATTCTGACTGGTGTGAATTGGAATCTCAGGGTTGTTTTGCAAATCAATGAATATATTTCTAATGTTTCACCTACCTTATTTGCTGTATTTTGTGACAGGGTCCCCAAAAAATTATTGTTGAGTAAAGGGCTTATTATGAATATTTAAACTTAATTTTCTTTTAACCTATAGTCATCATTAAGTCACAGAGGTGTTAAACACAGATGGTAGGAAGGCACTGGAGAAGACTGAAAAAAATACAGATATTAAAAGTATAACTTAATGTTTTATTCAGTTATTGAAAAAAGATCATTTCTCAAACAATATATTCTGATTAGTTTCCCTTCCCTTTGCTCCTCCCAGTTCTTCCCATGTTCCCTCCCTTCATTTGCATTTTCCTTCTGTCTCATCAGAAAACATCAAGCTGAGTTTTCTATAGCCATGGTCCTTGGGGGAGAAAGCTGGACTCTCAGAAGCCTGGACATTCCTAGAGAACAGGGAAGACCACAGCTTCTGCTCACAATCTTGACCCAAGAGGAAACCACCTGGAGCCCTCGGGACACTGGAACCTAGTAGTCAGGAACAGGACCCTTCCAGTCTCTACTTGCACCCTGAGCTGAAAGCCAGTCTTCAGGATCACTGACACAACTGAGAACAGAGGTAAGACCACCACTTCTTCTCCAAGGGACCCTCTTGAAACCTCCGATCCCAGGAACTCAGGAGCAATCTGGAAAGGGACCCTTCCAGGTTTTCACCAGCACCCTGAAATAACCCAGTCCCATAGTTCTCAGTACCCATGTCCTCTGGGGAGTGAGGAGAACTCTCAGAAGTGGGGACAATCCTGAGAACACAGAAGAGACCACTACTTCTACTCAGATTCTAGGATCAAGAGAAACCTGCCTGTAGCCTTCAGGACACTGAAACAACGGAGCAGTCTGGGACAGGAAACTTCTAATTTCTGTCTATGCCAGAAGCAGACCCTATAACACAGCTCTCAGTACCCAGAGTCCTGTGGGAGAAAGCCTGCATTGAGGAGTGCTGACACACATGCTAACAGGAGGGTTAAGCCACTGTCAGATACAGCATGACCAGCCAGCACCAGAGATAACCAGATAGTGAGAGGCAAGTACAAGAACCTAAGCAAAAGAAACTAAGACTATATGGAAACATGAGATTCCAATTCTCGTACCTAAGAAAATACTGAATATCCTAAAACACTGGAAAAGCAAGATTTTTGATTAAAAATCACATCTCATGATGGTGATAGAAGACTTTAAGGAGGACATAAATGATTGCCTTAAAGAAATACAGGACAACACAGGTAAACATGTAGAAGTCCTTAAAGAGGAAACAAACAAACAAAAAAATAATCCCTTAAAGAAATACAGGAAAACACAACCAAACAGGTGAAATAATTGAACAAATCCATCTAGGATCTAAACCTGGAAATAGAAACACTAAAGAAATAACAAAGGAGACAATCCTGGAGGTAGAAAACCAAGGAAAGAGATCAGGAGTCATAGATGCAAGAATCACAAACAGCATATAAGATAAAGAAGAGAGGGTCTCAGAGATAGAAAATGCCATAGAAAATATTGACAGAACCATCCAAGAAAATGTAAAATGCAAAAAGGTACTAACCCCAAACACCCAGGATAAACAGAAAACAATGAGAAGATCGAAACTAAGGATAATAGGTATAGAAGAGAATGAACATTCCTAAATTAAAGAGCCAATAATATCATCAACAAAATTATACAAGAAAACTTCCCTAACCTAAAGAAAGAGATACCCAAAAACATACAAGAAGCCTACAGATTGGACCAGAAAAGAAATTCCTCCCATCACATAATAATCAAAACACAAAATGCACTGAACAGAGAACATATTAAAGGCAGTAAGGGAAAAAGGTAAAGTAATGTATAATGGCAGACCTATCAGAATCATATCAGACTTCTCACCAGAGACTGTGAAAGCCAGAAGATCTTGGGCAGATGTCATACTGACACTAAGAAAACACAAATGCCAGCCCACACTATGATATCCAGGAAAATTCTCAATTAACATAGATGAAGAAACCAAAATATTCCATGACAAAACCACATTTACACAACAAAATTCTCAGTCTGGTGGTTCCTCAGAAAATTGGATATTGCACTACCTTAGAACCCTGTTATACCTCTCCTGGGAGTATACCCAAAAGATGGTCCAACATACAACAAGGACACATGCTCCACTATGTTCATAGCAGCCTTATTTATAATAAGCAGAAGCTGGAAAGCCCTTCAACAAAGGAATGGAAACAAAAACTGTGGTACATCTACACAATAGAGTACTACTCAACTATCATAAACAATAACTTAATGAAATTCATAGACAAATGGATTGAACTAGAATATATTATCCTCAGTGAGGTAACCCAATCACGGAAAACCATACATAGTATGTACTCACTGATAAGCGAATATTAGCTTAAAAGCTTGAATTACTTAAGATATAATCCACAGACCACATGAAACTCAAGAAGAAGGACAATCAAAGTGCAGATTCTTCATGCAATCTTAAAGGGGGGACAAAAAATATTCATAGGAGGGAATATGAGGCCAAGTTTGGAGCAAAGACTGAAGGTCTGGCCATTCAGAGCCATATATCCGGGTATATATCCAGCAGAACTACGTAAGATTGATGAAGCTAAGAAGTGCATGCTGACAAGAGCCTGATATAGCTGACCCCTGAGAGGCACAGCCAGAGCATGTCAAATACAGAAGTGAAAGTTGGAAGCAAACCATTGAACTTAGAACAGGATCCCCATTGGAGGAATTAGAGAAAGGATAGAAAGAGCTGAACGGGCTTGCAACCCCATAAGAACAGCAATGCCAATTAACCAGTGTTCCCAGGGACTAATCCACTACTCAAAGACTATACATAGACTGACCTATGGCTCCAGCTGCATATGTAGCAGAGGGTGGCCTTGTTGGACACCAGTGGAAGGAGACACCATTTGTCCTCCCAAGGCTGGATCCCCCAGTGTAAGGGAATGTCGTGGGGTAGGGTGGGAAGGGGGTGGTTGCGTTGTGGAACACTCTTATAGAAGAAGGGAGGTGGATGGGATCGTGGTCTCATGTCCAGGACACTGGAAAAATAATAACATTTGAAATGTAAATTAAAAAATATCCAATGGGAAAAAGAAAAATTCTATGTAATGGATTAAATGCTAAATACAATTTTAAAATATTATGTCTACAAATGGAGAGCGAATCTCGTAATATTTGCTCAATGCAACAGTGAAATTTCTCTGATCTTTAAGGCAACTGGATACTTGTTATAAAGAAAGAATGCACATTATACCCAGTGCTTACCTTCTTCTTGTACCTGAGAGCAATAGAACAGGGCTATCATTGTCTTCTCTCTTTTCACAGAATTATCCAAGTTTCTGGATACTTACTATTTAAGTGAATGAAGAGAGATCATCAGTGGATTAAATGTAAATAAAGGCCTCCCATTTTTGCAACACATACATCTCCTCACACACCACAGGTAGTTATGATCCTAGACAAAGCCAGTATATTTGATGATGTAATTTTAATAGGAAAATTTTCTGTAATTGTACTGTATCTCATTTCACAAATAGTTGTAGATTACCTACTCTATATATTCCAACACATGAATACATACATTAGGCTTTTTATCTCCCTCTTTTTAAGCAATACAACCTAATACTACATTAAGACACAACATTAATTAAATTGTATTATCAGTACAAACTGATGGTTCTAAAACAGCACAAAATTTAAGACCTCTAAAGGAAGATGGGTTAGATGTAATATGAAATTTTGTACAAAAATATTTTTGTGGTGAGATCTGATTGGATCTTTGTAATAAAAGGATGGGAGGAAAAGAGAATGTCCATTGAGGAGAACCAATGACGCATAGGCTATTCTGTGAGGCTGAATGGCACATTTTCGAATTGCTGAAATATAAACCCTAAGGAGGAAGCTGTTGAGGAAGCACAGTGAACTTTGTCCTTTATAGCATGAATACACACTATATCTGGTGGAACTGAGCTGCGTATAAGTGTATGAATTTACTTCAGGCAATTATTACTTTGTGCCAGCTAAAATAAATGTTATTTCCAACTTAAAAAAAAACTTAGATAACAACAGATGCTGGCAAGAGGCTCGCAGAAAAGGGAACAATCCTCCATTTTTGGTGGGATTTCAAGTTGGTACAACCACTCTGGAAATTAGTCTGGAGTTTCCTCAGAAATTTGGACATAGTACTATCTGAGGACCCAGCTATACTACTCCTTGGCATATATCCTAAAGATGCTACAACATATAACAAGGACACATGTTCCACTATGTTCATAGCAGCCTTATTTTTAGTACTCAGAAGCTGGAAAGAACCTAGATGTCCTTCCACAGAAGAATAGATATAAAAAATGTGGTACATTTACAAAATTGATTACTACTCAGCTATCGAAAACAATGACTTCATGAAATTCTTTGGCAAATAGATGGAATTAGAAAATATCATCCTGAGTGAGTTAACACAATCACAAAATAACACACTTGGTATATACTTACTGATAATTGGATTTTGCCCAAAAGCTTGGAATACCTAAGACGAATTCACAGACCATGTGAAGCTTAAGAAAAGGATGAATAAAATGTAGATATTTCAGTCCTTCTTAAAAGAGGGAACAAACATATTCTTAGGGGGAGATTGGGGACAAAGTTTGGAGCAAAGGCTGAAGGAAAGACCACTCAGAGCCTTCCCTACATGGGCATCCAGCCCATATACATACAGCCATCAAACTGAGGATCATATTGCTGATGCGAAGAAGTGCATGCTGACAGCAGCCTGATATAGCTGTCTCTTGAGAGGCTCTTCTATAGCATGACAAATACAGAGGCAGATACTTGCTGTCAACCTTTGGAGTCAGGGTCCCCATTAGAGAAGTTAGAGGAAAGATTGAAAGAACTGAACAATATAAGAACAACAATACCAATAAACCAGAACTCCCAGGGACTAAACCATCATCCAAAGCAGAGTATGACCTTGTTGGGCACCAATAGGAAGAGAAGCCAGTGATCCTACTAAGGCTTAATCACCCAGTGTAGGGAAATGTCAGGGTGGGGAGGCCAAAAGGGTTGGAAGCAAGTTCCAAGAGCAAGCAGAATATCAGAGACTCACTCATTCTTACAGTAAGGAGTTCCACAAATAGTAGCTATAAAATATGCAGAGTATCTGGTATAGACCCATTTAGACCCTATAGTGGCTGCTTCAGTTTCCATAAGCTCATCTGTACAATCCTTAGTTGATATAGAGGGCCTTGTTCATCTGTTGTCTTCCATTCCCCCGTGGCTCTTACACTCTTTCTGTTTCCTATTCTGTGGAATTCCCTGACCTCTGAGGGGTGGGAGACTTGATTGGGACTTCTAATTTAGATATTCTTTCTGCATCACGTCTGGCTGTGGATCTGTGTATCAGTTCCCATCTGCTGCTGGAGGAAGCCTCTCTGATGATGACTGAATAAGGCATTTTTCTATGAGTTTAGCAGAATGTCATCATTAGGAATCATTTTACTGATTTTTTTGATCAGTAGTGTTTTGTTTTAGCATAGGTCTCTAAGGTATCTAATCTCTATTTCTTTTTACTCAAGTAGAGTTAGTATGTGTTTCTTTTCATGGTATAGGCCTTAGGTCAAGTCAGACAGTTGTTTGCTACTTTCACAAGTTCTATGCCACTATTGCCCTATGAAGTTAGGAGACATTTTTGGTCAAAGATTTTGAGGCTGGGTTGGTGAAGACTTTTTTTTTTTTTTTTTTTTTTTTTTTTTTTTTTTTTTTTTACTTTGCAAAATACCTTTCCATAATAAAGAGACTAGAATGTAGGGATGGGAGCTGAAGCTTGACTTCCTCATGTGCAATGAGTTGTGTTAGTACTGTCCTCAGCTGTTGGGTACCGCTCTCAGTTTACAGAGAGTAATCTTTTTTTTTTTTTTATAGCAACACCCTGAACTGTTTGGGGATTCCTGTGAACCACCTTGTCCCACATATAAATGCAGAGCAACCAAATCTTACCATTGGAAGCCTGGTTCCACTACAGGAGATAGCCAGGTGATACTCTGTATCCGACATTCCTTATTAGTATCAACTTAATAGATTTCAGGAGACGCTGTGGATCAAAAAATAACTAAGTTATTTATTGAATGTAAGGACTCAGGTACCCTGATTTCTGATTTTTCTAATGAATCTATCACTCTCCTTAGCTACTTATAAATTATGGATTCACATTCTTGTGTATATTTATTAAACTATCCACAGCAAATAACTTTCTACATATCTAGATTCAGGCCCACTTAGGATTTTCTGTTGAATAACATCTTGAATTTACCTTCTTTAGCTCGTGCAAAGCTAAATTACTCAGCTGACATCTTTAGATTTCTCATTAATTCAGAACTGACATTGTACAAGTCCCACTTCAAAAGTTTAATATCTAGACCATAGGCAGGTTTGACTTATATCAGTCCCTATCCCTTCTATCGTTTGCCTGGATTCCAATAAAGCTCAGTCATCTGCATCAGCGCTTCATGAGTTTGCTCCAAAAATGTGATTGGATATAGACATTAAAGCCAGTCACTTAAAGTGACAACTAGTATGTCCATATTGAGAAGGATCTTCAATGGGCATCCATTATACAACCTTTTATTAAAATATCATCTTGTCATTTTTTTACACAGCAGTATGATGACGCAGACACCAAATAGATCATTACTGAGTTTATTCTTTCTACACACAGACTAATGAGCATAGATTTTAATGACTACTTAAATTCATGATTGTAACAAACCTGTGGCTTTTGAGAATAAGGCTTCTGAAATTTTAAGAATGACTTGATATTTTAAGCTACTTAAATATTTTGGCATTATTTATAAATTTTGAAAATAAAATGTTGCAATGCTACAAAG
This sequence comes from Rattus rattus, assembly GCF_011064425.1. Taxonomy (NCBI): domain Eukaryota; kingdom Metazoa; phylum Chordata; class Mammalia; order Rodentia; family Muridae; genus Rattus; species Rattus rattus. The sequence goes on from NC_046161.1 coordinate 1,736,781, forward strand.
ATGCTTAGTCTGAATTTCTGTATTAAAAGGGAAAACTTATTTCCTAAAACATTTCACAATAAGTTAACCAAGAAAACATTTGTTACTCTTGATTAAACTATTTATATCTTTGGCTATTTTTAGCCAGATAGATATTTGGGGGAGGATTCTTCTGCTGTTTATTGAGATTTCTTTATGAATAAGCTCCCCATAACCCTTCATATACATCTCCCTGGATATTTAGTTTAAGTTAATCTGCCACAAAACCTCTTTGCCTTCTTTAATTCTATTTTACTTGAGACATTTATCAGAAGAATTCCATGTCTTCCTAAGTACTTTAATGACTTGTCATATAGAGCAGATGTACTCCTGATTGGGATTTTTAATATTAAAAGGTAATTATAAAAGTAGCAAAGTATAAAATGAGGGACGAAAAAGATAGACAAGTGATTCTAAAGGAGGAATAATTAACTTATAATGATGTTAACAAATGTGTCAGAAAAGAAAACAAAAAAGAGAGCTCAAAAACCAGATGTTCAATGGTAAGTGTCCATCTCAATACTTTAGCTGCCTAAGAATTTCTAGGTTAGTTCTGGACTCTCATCTGAGGCCTTTTTCTTTGCACTCTTGTAGATAAAACTTGTGGTATTGAATATATATATATATATATATATATATATATATATGAGTATATATCAGAAAGAAAATTGTTTATTTTGTTTTATTGTTTTATTTCTGGGGATTGTTAGGTCCTCCATGTTCTGGAAGCACTGACCCACCCTTTGGATCAAACCTGGCCTGCATTAGCATTGCCTGTGTTAAGACACAGTCATTTAATTTTGGACTGTGGTATTAAGAAAGCCCAGTGTTGATATAGATTTAAGCAATTCTTCCTAGTTAATTTATTGGTTCTAAACCTGGCTTTGCTATCTTTACTCTGTAACTCTTGGTTGTATCTCACTGTGTTCTGTATTTGTTAAGGTTTATGGGTAAGTTGTTTACTAGCCGCTTACAATTTATCTAGTGAGTCCCTTTGCCATTTAGATAAAAAAAAATACTTGAGCCTGAACTCTTATTCATGATAAAATGAGTTTTATTAATATAGGTTTATTTAATTTGATTTTGGAAGTAAATAACCCATGAAGGGGTAGTCTCACTGGTTCATTGTTAGATGAAGTCCCTTGGCTATGTGACATTTATGACAGATGGCATCATGGTGGGGGTGGAGATCCAAAAAGAATGTATCATATGGCTGAGGCAGGAGGCCAGAGAATAGAGAAGAGTCAGTCTTATTTTTTGATTCCAGTCTTTTCTTGATAATTAACCAGGGTCCCACAAAACTACACTAATTCCCAGTTAGGGAACCCTTTTGACTACTTGATATACAATGAATAAAACCTACCTCTTAAGCTATGACATATAGGAACATACTATTACTACGCAAACCCTTGAGAAACATACTCAAATCAAACCATTATTAAGCCAAAAATGATCACTGAAGCTATTTATAAAGAATGGTGAGATTCCTATGTTTGTTCTGAGAACAGTCATTAGGGGTATGGACTGTCTTCCCTCAACGAGAGAATGACCCACTCAGCTTCCCTGTTATATATCCCAAGGTCTAATTCTTGGACAACACACAATTGACTTGGTTCTGATTTTAACTCATTAAGGTTTAATTCTGATCCAGCATAGACTATATTTCAAAGAGGGTAATATTCATGGAATTTTTATACAGACAGTCTTTACCTTATAATAAATTAATAAAGAACCAATCTAGAAGAAAATACTAACCTATGTTTTAGTGCATATTGTTTCCTCCTAGTATAAAAGATGTAACTAAACATTTAATCTTCTAGAAACTGTAGTTTTTCTAAGCTAAAGATGCTGGCATTAATAATTTTGAAAAAGAACTTTTAGAAAATAATATTACCAAGTAATACATTTTGTTAATTGTATAAGTTGTTGTTTATGATATAAATGGGTCTCCAGACATCATTGGGACACTTAAAGATAAGATTTTCTGAGATGACACTACTTTTATTTTCAATGCACTCTTTCTATTATATTAAGTTTCATTTTCATAAGCTCCCAGAATCTTGGATGCATTTCTAATTGAGGAGGGATATTTGGCAGTTGGTACTGTTGCTCTTGAGAAGAGTTAATCTATAGAAAAGATGTTCATGCGCCACATCCAAGAAAACAGACACTTATATTATATAAAACATATTGAGCTGTGTTACTTATAATGTTAAGAATTGAACAGAATCCAAATTAAAGATATTACTTCAGGCACCAAGACTATATTATAAAATAAATTAAATGAAGCAATATTATGATGTTAACTAAGGGGTGTTTTGTGAATCTAGTAGAAAACAATGTCCTGTTTATATGTTTTTTCTAGTGGTGGTGTAAAAAATGTGATAAATATATAACAGTACTATCCATTAACACCCCTAACACACACACACACACACACACACACACACACACACACACACACACCAACAGAAACAGAGATAGATTTGGATTAAAAGGAACACAGGGACTAATGAATTATTTGAGATAATTTACTCTTATTAAGATTGCAAAAGTCTCAACAGCACCAGTTCTGAGTTATAGCAGGATGAAAGCCTAATGAACTCACCACTTTCTTGTGGAGAGACATCCCTGTTGTTTCTCTACCTAACTTCTCTAATTATTGATTACTTTGCAATCACGCATAAGATTTTATTTCTTTTTGAAGTTTGCCATTTATTTCTGGCCTTTACATCTGAATCCACCATGCTTTGTTGATGCATGTTTGTTTCTGATTCAATGCTAGGTCTTGAGCTGATGAATTGTGTCTTGATAGGTACATCTGTAACTACCATGTACTTGGCAATTAGTATGAGAGCTATTGATATAATTTCTGTGTTACCTTCACACATGATAATTTCTTTTCCATTTTGTAAGAAAGTGAGAAACATCATTTATATAAAGCAATAAAAACATAGTTGAGTGCTTAATGTTAAGGTGTTCATGCTGCAGACATATGTCAAACTCATAAAGGTTGCATTTCATATTTGAGATTCAAGATCTTTTTGCTAATATAAATATATTTGCCAATCTGATTAGAGCTCAAAGAGTGGAGAAGATCAGTTTGTGGTATATTTAGTGACTTCAGTGGGAATAGAATGAAATTTACTAAGCAGTCACAGATTATACAATATTTATTTTAGAAAATTGGGTTTAAGAATTAAGTGCTGTGTTTGAGTGATTTGTGGATTTAGCTCTACTTTCCTTCCCATTGGAGTAATTTAAAAGTAATTTTCTATTGAAATTTAAATTACATCTTTTAGACAACTTTGCTAAAGGTTTAATGCAGTCTGAAGGTTCTTCAGAAAATTGCACTAACTGAGGACCCAGCTATACCTCTCCTGGGACAATACCCAAAGGATGCTTCAATGTACAACAAAGGCACATGGTCCACTATGTTCATAGCAGCCTTATTTATAACAGCTAGAAGTTGGAAAGAGCCCAGATGCCCTTCCACAGAGGAATGGATACAGAAAATGTGGTACATCTACACAATGGAGTACTACTCAGCTATCAAAAACAATGACTTAATGAAATTCATAGTAAAATGGATGGAACTAGAAAATAGCATCCTGAGTGAGGTGACCTGATCAAAGAAAAACACACATTGTATGTACTCACTGACAAGTGACTATTAGACCAAAAGCTCAAATTACCCAAGATACAATCCACAGACCACATGAAGCTCAAGAAGAAGGATAACCAAAGTGTGGATGCTTCACTCATTCTTAAAAGAGGGAAGAAAAATATTCATAGAAGCAGATATGGAGGCAAAGTTGGGAGCAGAGACTGAAGGAACAGCCATTCAGAGTCTGCCCCACATGTGGCCCATATACACACAGCCACCAAAACTAGATAAGATGGATGAAGCTAAGAAGTGCATGATGACAAGAAACGGATATAGATGTCTCCTGAGAGACACAGCCAGAGCATGTCAAATACAGAGGCAAATGCAAGCAGCAAGCCATTGAACTGAGAACCAGACCCCCATTGGAGGAATTAGAGAAAGGATTGAAGGAGCTGAAGGGGCTTGCAACCCCACAAGAACAACAATGCCAACCAATCAGAGCTTGCAGGAACTAAACCACTACCCAAAAGCTATACATGGACTGACTCATGGCTTCAGCTGCATATGAAGCAGAGAATGGGCATGTTGGGCCCCAAAGGAAGGAAAAGCTTGTGGTCCTGCCAAGGTTGGACCCCCAGTGTAAGGGAATGTTGGAGGGGGGTAGGGAAGGGGAGTGGATGGCGAGGGGAACGCCATTATAGAAGAAGGGGAGGGGAGGAGATAATGGGGCTTATGAAAAAGAAACCAGAAAAAGAAATAACATTTGAAATATAAATAAAAATAGCCAATAATAGATAAATAAATAAATAGATAGATAAATAAATAAATAAAAGCAAAAACAAAAGTTATGATGCTTACACAATAATGGGTTGGAATATAGGAGAAACATGATTTATTTTCTAAGAAGTTTGCCATAAAATCTACTGCTCTTTAGTTTCTCTTTAGATCAGTAGTTCAAAACCTGTAGGTCACAACAGATATCGCACATATAGTATATTTACATTACAATTCCTAACAGTTATACTTACAATTCCTAAACTTATACTTATGAAGTAGCAAGGAAATAATGTAATGTTTGGGTGGCATCATGATAACATGAGACCCTTTATTAAAGTGTTGCAGCATTAGGAAGGTTGAGAACCTCTGTGTTAGGATTTACAAACAAAAAACAAAACAACAACAACAACAACAACAAAGGTAATGCTTTTAGTATCTTTAAAAAAATCACCTGAATTCCACAAGGCTTGTAGAAAGTTGGAGTCTCCTATTGGGAGATGTATTAGACACTTGAGAATAAAGAAGTAGGAGGTTGGCATTAGATTTATTAGTCAAATCTCCCTCTTTCTAATTCAGTGGCTTAGAATCTGAAATGCATAGATGCACAATTGTATTGCTCCTGACTAAGATCAGAGCAAACAATTAAACAGGTTAAAAAAATAAGTCTGGCCTAAATGGGATGAGCAAATGGATTTTAAACAGAACTGATACTTTGAAACAGCATAGAAACCAAAACACACTAAAAATCTAAAAGGAAAGCTGAAGTTCAGAACCCTCTAATGTCTATATTACTGTAGTTAATGTAGGTTTCAGAGAATCCATGACAAATAAAGTTTGAGCAGGCATAGGACTTGGTGGTAGAGTCTAGTACTCACAGGAACCTGAGTTAGAGCTTTCACATCACAGAAAGAAATACAGTAAAATCCAGTCCCAAACTAAAAACATTGGCAGCATTTTCTCAGACTTGTCCTTTATAAAAATTTAAAAGATTATTCAATGTTTTCTATTTGATAAAGAATTATGGGAAATATTTACTTGAAAATATATTTGAACACATGTGGGGTCTTTAAAGTATATGAAATGAAAATTGGTGTCAGAGTTTAAATATCACTTGCCTACTGTAGGTATTTGTATAGAAAGTGGAGATCCATGAATGATGAAAAACTGCAGCAACTTTATGATGCAAAAGCTGAATATTAATTAGATGATTGAAAGTGCTGCCTTTGGAAGAAATTAATGCAATTCTCATGGGGTCCTAGATATTCCTTTCAAGAGTGGGTAGAGAGGTTGGGAAGCAGTTTAAAGCACTCGTTGTTCTTCCAGAGAACTCAATTTCAATTCCCACTCACACATGGTTACTCACCACCCTCTGTAACTCCAGAATCAGAGGATCTAATGCCCTCTTCTGGTCTCCAAGAGCACAGTATACCCTTGGGGCACAGACATAGAAACAAGCAATACACCAATAATATAAAAATAATAAATATCTTCTTTGTCTTTATCTATGTTACCATGTCACAGACAATCCCACAATGATTCTGTGAGCTTCTTGAGATACAGACAAGGCATCTTTCTCTCCATGCATTGCTTGCACTGACCGAACAGAACATTTAATCTTAGATGTTTGATTTACAAAATTGTAAAACAAATAAATATGTTTTCATTTTCAAAATGCTATATATTTTTTAATTTTATGTGTATGAATGCTTTGCCTGATGTATGTATGTCTGCCTAGTGTCATTGAAGATCAGAAGAAGACACCAGATTTCTTGGAATTGAAGTTACCAATGGTTGTGAAGTGCTACTTGGATACTGGACCTCTTTAAGAGCAACTAATGCTTTTAACCACTAAGTTACCTCTCCAGACCCTTAAACACTTTTTCTTTATTACTACATATTTCAAGAAATTTATTATAGAAATAGATAATGAATGAATACATTTAGCAACTACTAAGTGAACATCCTACTCATTTCCTAATTACTTATTTTTGACAGACTGCAATAAGCATGAAAAAACTGTCCTGTGTGCAAAAAATAACTAATCAACAGAATAATATCCAAGTAAAACCAAAGAGTACACATGGAGGGAACTATGGCTCCAGTCGCATATGTAGCAGAGGATGGCAGTATCTAGCATCAATAGGAGAAGGAGCCCTTGGGCCTGTGAAGGCTCATTTCTCCAGTGTAGGGAAATGCCAGGGTGTTGAGGTGGGAGTAGGTGTGTGGGAGGGGGAGCATTCTCATAAAAGAGGATGGAGGGGGGAAACCAGAAAAGGGGATAACATTTGAAATGTGAATATACAAAATATCCATTAACAAATGTGTTTTCTCCACTATGGAAATTCTTCAACAAATTTTTTAAAAAAGAAGAAAAAGAAAACAGATAGTTTTGTGTTAAGTACATTTGATTTTTATTCATTTAATATTGACTTCTAATGATACAAAGAAAATTAGTTAATTTTGACTTGCCTATCAAATATGACAAAGCGAGATTATTATGAGTTTTGTTTCAAATATTTGAAAGGAAAATAACATCAAAATGCTTATGACATTTGCCTTCTCTTTTGCCCCTATATTCTCTCTGACATCAAACATAAAATTGGTTTACAACCAAGTTTATGAACCAACTTTTCAAAAAACTATGCTAAATTTGATTGATATTGTGCATAGACTAATATACTTATATCATGCACGTGAAAATGGCATTATTATTTTCCAACTTTTTATGATATTTAATATTTTGAGAATTTAGTCCATGAGTATAAAGTTTAAATGATTTTTATGCTTCTTTGTTTAAATGCTTGTTTTTCTCCTTAACAGAAATATTTAAACAATGTCCCTGCTTTTTAACACAAAATTGTTCTAAAAATTTTCAATTTATTTAAAAGTTCTGTTGAGATTAAAGTGATCATGTTAGATCTACCTTACACAGGTCAAACCAACTACATTAATAACCATTATTTAATCCTTAATTAATAAAATAATAGTATCTGCTGAAGACAGGTTCCATTTTACAGTCAAGTTGTTACTGCCTATCCCAAATACATAATCAAAATAGCATTTTCTTCCTCAGCTATCTAAAGCAGATGGATTCACAACTCTTCCCTCTGTTTTTCTTAACGCAATACAGGTTATCTCACCACTTAAATATTCCTTAGAGAACTAAAATTTCCTGAACACCCTTGCCTTTTTCCTAGACCTGTAGCAACAGATTACCAGTGTGCTCCCAAACTGTAATAGGCCTAACATATATATATATATATATATATATATATATATATGTATATATGTATATATACTACTCCTCTTTCTCTTTCTCTCTCTCTCTATCTATATATAGTATATGATATACATTATACATTATATTATATTACATATTGCATATTGTATGTTACATATTACACATTACACATTACATATTACATATTATATATTATATATTATATATATATATCTCCATACCATGGTTCTGCTACCCTGTTACGATTATTCCACAGGTTTAACTTTATAAAAAATAAAGGAAGAAAGGAAGGAAGGAAGGAAGGAAGGAAGGAAGGAAGGAAGGAAGGAAAGAAGAACAGCACTGAGGGAATGGAGAGATTGTTCAGTGGTTGAAAGCTCTCATTGCTCTTCCAGAGGTCCTGAGTTCCTTAGCCACTATATGGTGGCTCACAAACATCTGTAATAGGATTCAATGTCCTCTTATCATGTCTAAAGGTGACCATAGTGTACTTATATAAGATAAACAAATAAGTATTAACAACTACAGCAGAAAAAGACAGTGTTGTTGCAGTCGAAACCTGCCTGGAATCATGATGCTGCATTTTCCCAGACACATCATCTCATTAGACACTTTGGAGACAAGCAGCCACTGACATCCACAGATGATATCCATGGCTTCTTCCAGCAACTCATGAACTCTCTTGCCAGACCCTAATGGCTATTAAACTTGGGGAAACTTACATGATAGTAATGAAGAACATTATGTCCATGAAAATAATCAAAATTGTTTAAGATCAATGTTAATATCTTCAAATACTCTATAAATTTGCTCTTGATTTCAATCCAACATGCAATTAAATTGGTTCAATAATCCCTTGTCATCCTGGCCTCCATGGGTCACTACTCCTTTGGCTTATGCTGTGTTTTATTTTAATGCTTACACCTTATCTGGTCCAATATGTTAACTACAATGAACATAGGAGACAGTCATTACAATGACACCTCTCTTGTATAGAAGGGTAAAGGAGGAGTTGTGAGCAAGTGGATTATACTATGAGCTAGAATACCTGATATGGTTGAAGCTGGTTCAAAAATCCTGGGATTCTCATAATTGAGAATAGCTGGTTTTGGAACCAGCTCCCAGATAGGGTATACCTGGTACTGGAACAGGTAACCATGACAGCCCATTGAGAGGATAATGACAACTGGTAACATAGCATAAAAACCTAGAGTTCTCCATGCTAATAGGAATCTAGATAGCCCAATAATGTTTAGCCACGAGAGTTCCCCTTCCTGGGCATCCCTTTCTACTAAAGGTACTTAATCCCAGTTTCATCATGAATAAATATATATGCACTCATATGCACTATAAATAAAACAGTTTTGGCAAAGAAGGACCTCTAATTCCTCAACAATCTCCACAGGGAGAGGCCCTCTTCATAAAATCTGTGCCTAAATCATCCAAACAAGGCCTCTTTTCCAGCTTTCCATACTTTTGGGATTCACTTTGAACCAAACCAGATTCCAACCTGTCACAGGCTCAACCATCTCCTTCCTGTCTGGCATGTATGGAAAGGGCTGACCTACAGACCACTGTTCTCAACTCCTCATAGTACTGAGGTCATCTGGGTGGACAGGATATTGAAAACACACCATCTGTCCTAGCTATTGATGTTTTTCACTCAGAAAAACACAGACTTGGACTTACAATCAGTGCTTTGACATTCCAGTAGAACTGCATCCCAACGCCCATCCTCTCCAGTTCTTTCTGTTCTGTTTCTCCTCTCTCAAAGTATAATATCTTCTATAATTATTATTGACACACACACACACACACACACACACACACACACACACAAAACCTATGGAGTTCATTTAATGTCTCTGCCCACTTAGGATTGAATAATCTATTGAAAAGCTTGTTCCTGGGGAAACACAATCTCCTTTCCTTAGCAACTATAGACAACATGTAGATGGGCTCTTCTGAAAAATTTTCTACTCTACATCAACATTTCAACTGGTATAATTATATTCAGTTCTTGTATAGGTTGTCGTAGCATTGAGATTTCACAGGTGCAGCTCCCTTCTTATGTCTTGAAGACACTATTGTTCTGTCTAGTTTCAAGCCAAGCTGACACAAACTATAGTCATTCATCTGTTCGAAGGGAGATCATATCATGCCTCCATGAGAGAGGGCTTTAAGTAGGTCTACAGAATATTTTTCTAACTAATAATTGATATAGGAAGTTTTATAATATGTAGGAGCTCCTGGGATCTATAAGAAAGCAAGCTGAGCAAGTCATGAACAAGTCAGTAAATAGTCCTTCATGCACTCTGTATCAGATTCTTCCTCCAGATATCTGCCAGGCTGAGTTCCTGCCTTAGCTTTCTTTCAGTTAAGCCAAATAGATCATCACATTGCTTTTTGCCATGTTGTACCATCACTTCAATAATAACCCTAACTAAGTCAGAAATTGGTATCAAGAATAGGATAGTATGACAAACCTGGCCATGAGATTTTTGGGTGAACTGTATAGGACCTTTGGGATTGTAGGCTAAAAAAAAAAACATTGAATTTTCAAAGTTTGGTGAATTTTTGAAATAACTTGTAAGATTAGTGGATAATGCTGAGAGCACTGCAGGGGGTGGGGGTGGGTCTAGTTTGTGAAGTTTCAGAAGGAAAAAAGACTCTATTAAGACTATTTGCTATTTTGTACTCAGAATATGTTGTTCTGGTCAGTTGGGAGAGAAGAATCAGCTATGATTGAAAAGAGACAAATACCAGTCTGAGGCACCCCAAGCTGACCTGAGCAATTTGCTACACAGGTGTATCTCCATTCACCCCCAACCTCTGTACCCACCTTCATCAGACCTGAGAATAATGAACCAAAAAGGTTAGCTTTCCTTCCCCACACCATGTTTCATGTTCACTGAGTCCTCTGTTGCCCTGAGCACTCTGCTATCCCAGTGAAGCTACATTTTCCTGGCACCTCTCCACCCATGCTTATCATCTCTGTGGATGCTGATTGATCATTTACTCCTCTTGGGTACACCAAGTTGCCTGAGTAGCCTGCTATCCCGTCTGACCTCCATTCTCTCCACACTCCCTGCCCCCACCAGCTTCATCAGACCTCTGGGGTTTGAAACATAAATGTTATCTTCCCTTCTCACACATATCTTCCCTCTTAGCTGAGAATTCTGGGGAACCAGAAGGTTCCCTGAGCAGTCTGCTAACACCAGGAAACATGCTTCTCCAGCCAGGTCTCTGGCCACTTCCATTAACCCCATAAACTCTTTTGTGTTTGTTTTTACTGGATATTTTTTATTTACACATCAAATGTTATTCCCTTTCCCAGTTTCTTTAATATAAGACCTCTATCCCATCCCCTTCCCTTTCTTCTACAAGGGTGTTCTCCTCCCCATTCAACCCCCTTCAAACCTCCCAACCCTACGTTCCCCTATGCTGGGTGTCCAACCATGGCAAGACACCAGGAAACATGCTTCTCCAGCCAGGTCTCTGGCCACCTCCATTAACCCCATAAACTCTTTTGTGTTTGTTTTTACTGGATATTTTTTATTTACACATCAAATGTTATTCCCTTTCCCAGTTTCTTTAATATAAGACCTCTATCCCATCCCCCTCCCTTTCTTCTACAAGGGTGTTCTCCTCCCCATTCAACCCCCTTCAAACCTCCCAACCCTACGTTCCCCTATGCTTGGTGTCCAACCATGGCAAGACCAAGGGTTTCTCCTTCCACTGGTGCCCAACAAGGCTACTATACAGCTGGAGCCATGGGTCAGTCCATGTATAGTTTTGGGTAGCAGTTTAGTCCCTGAGAGCTCTGGTTGGTTGGCACTGTTGTCCTTATGGGGCTCGAAGCCCCTTCAGCTCTTTCAGTCCTTTCTCTAATTCCTCCAACAGGGGTCCTGTTCTCAGTTAAATGGTTTATTGCTAGCATTTGCCTCTGTATTTGACATGCTCTGGTTGTGTCTCTCAGGAGACATCTATATTCAGTTCATATCAGCATGCACTTCTTAGCTTCATCAAACTTATTTAGTTTTAGGGGCTGTATGTAAATATGGGACACATGTGGGGCAGACTCTGAATGGCTGTTCCTTCAGGCTCTGATACCAACTTTGCCTCCATTATCTGCTCCTATGAATATTTTCGTTCCCCCTTTTAAGAAAGAATGAAGTATCTGCATTTTGGTCATCCTTCTTGAGCTGCATGTGGTTTGTAGATTGTATCTTAGGTAATTCGAGCTTTTGGGCTAATAGCCACTTGTCAGTGAGTGCATACCATGTGTGTTTTTCTGTGATTGTGTTGCCTCACTCAGCATCATATTTTCTAGTCCCATCTATTTGCCTATGGATTTCATGAAGTCATTGATTTGATAGCTGTACTCATTGTACCTGAACTCCATTGTGTACATGTGCCAAATTTTCTGTATCCATTCCTCTGTTGAAGGGAATCTGGGTTCTTTCCAGCTTCTAGCTATTATAAATAAGGCTGCTTTGAACATAGTGGAGCATGTGTCTTCGTTGTATTTTGGAGAATCTTTTGGGTATATGTCCAAGAGAGGTATAGCTGGGTCCTAGGGTAGTAAAAATGTCCAATTTTCTGAGGAAACTCCAGACTGATTTCCAGAGTGCTTGCATCACTTTGCAATCCCACCAACAATGGAGGAGCATTGCTCTTTCTCCACATCCTCAGCATCATCTGTTGTCTCCTGAGTTTTTGATCTTAGCCAATCTGACTGGTGTAAGGTAGAACGCCAATGTTGTTTGAATTTGCACTTCCCTGATGATTAAGGATGTTAAGCATTTCTTTAGGTACTCCTCAGTCATTCAATATTCCTCAGCTAAGAATTCTTTGTTTAGCTCTGTACCCCATTTTTAATTGGGTTATTTGGCTTTCTGGAATCTAACTTCTTGCGTTCTTTGTATATTTTGGATATTAGCCCTCTATCAGATGTGTGATTATTAAAGATCTTTTCCCAATCTGTTGGTTGCCCTTTTGTCCTAATGACAATGTCCTTTGCTTTGCAGAAGCTTTGCAGCTTTATGAGATCCCATTTGTGAATTCTTACTCTTAGAGCATAAGCCAATGGTGTTTTCTTCAGGAATTTTTTTCCCAGTGCCATGTGATCGAGATTCTTCCGCACTTTTTCTTCTATTAGTTTGAGTGTATCTGGTTTGATGTGGAGGTTCTTGATCCACTTGGACTTAAGCTTTGTACAGGGCAATAAGAATGGATCAATTTGCATTCTTCTACATGCTGACCTCCAGTTGAACCAGCACCATTTGTTGAAAATTCTATCTTTCTTCCATTGTATGGTTTTTAGCTCCTTTGTCAAACATCAAATGACTATAGCTATGTAGGTTCATTTCTGGATCTTCAATTCTATTCCACTTATCTATCTGCCTTTCTCTGTACCAATACCATACAGTTTTTTTTATTACTATTGCTATGTAATCTTACTTGAGGTCAGGAATGGTAATTCCTCCAGAAGTTCTTTTATTGTTGAGTATAGTTCTTGATATCCTGGGTTTTTTGTTATTCCAAATGAATTTGCAAATTTGTCTTTCTAACTCCATAAAGAATTGAGTTGGAATTTGTGAGCATTGCATTGAATCTGTAAAGTGCTTTTGGCAAAATGGATATTTTTACTATATTAATCATGTCAATCCATGAGCATAAGAGGTCTTTCCATCTTCTGAGATCTTTAATTTCTGTCTTTAGAGACTTGAAGTTCTTGTCATACATATCTTTCACTTGCTTTGTTAGAGTCAAACATTTTATATTATTTGGGACTATTGTATAGGGTGTCATTTCCCTAATTTCTTCTCATCCAGCTTATTTTTTGAATAAAGGAAGGCTACTGACTTGTTTGAGCTCATTTTATACCCAGCCACTTTGCTGAAGTTGTTTATCAGACTTAGGAGTTCTCTGCTGGAACTTTTGGGGTCATTTAAGTATACTATCATACCATCTGCAAATAGTGATATTTTGACTTCTTCCTTTCCAATTTGTATTCCTTTTACCTCCCTTTGTTGTCTGATTGCTCTGGCTATGACTGCTTAGGTATGGACCTTGACTTCCTTACCTTCCCAGGCCTTTTATCATGAAGAGGGGTTGAATTTTGTCAAATACTTTCACAGCTTCTAATGAAATGATCACATTTTTTCTTTGAGTTTATTAATATAGTGGATTACGTTGACGGATTTCCATATATGGAAACATCCCTGCATCCTGGAATAAACCCTACATGATCATGATGGATAATGGTTTTGATGTGTTTTTGGATTAGGTTTGGGAGAATTTTATTGAGTATTGGGCATGAGTATTCATAAAGGAAATTGGTTTGAAGTTCTCTTTCTTTGTTGGGTCTTTCGTTGTTTAGGTATAAGTGTAATTATAGCTCCATAAAAGGAATTTGGTAGTGCTCTGTCTGTTTCTATTTTGTGAAATAGTTTGAACTATATTGGTATGAGGTTTTCTATGAATGTTCAATAGACTTCTGCACTAAACCCATCTGGTCCTGGCCTCTTATTGGATGGGAGACTTTTAATAATTGCTTCAATTTCTTTAGGAGTTATGCATCATTTTAGATGGTTTATCTGTTCCTGATATAACTTTGGTACCCAGTATTTGTCTAGAAAATTATCCATTCCTTTGAGAATTTCTGGTTTTGTTGAATATAGGCTTTTGTAGTAGGATCTGATGACTTTCTTAAAATTTCCTCAGATTCTGTTGTTATGTCTCCCTTTTCATTTCTGATTTTGCTAATTTGGATACACTCGCTGTACCCTCTGGTTAGTCTGGCTAAGGGTTTACCTATCTTGTTGATTTTCTCAAAGAACCACGTCCTGGTTGTGTTGATTCTTTGTAAAGTCCTTTTTGTTCCTATTTGGTTGATTTCAGCCCTGAGTTTGATTATTCCTGCCTTCTACTCCTCTTGGGTATATTTGTGTCATTTTGTTTTACAGCTTTTAGTCCTCCTGTCAAGCTGCTGATCTGTCTCCTTTTTCTTTTTGTAGGCACTCAGAGCACTGAGTTTTCCTCTTAGCACTACTTTCATTGTGTCCCACAACTTTGGGTATGCTTTATCTTCATTTTCATTAAATTCTAAAAAGTCTTTAATTTCATTCTTTATTTCTTCCTTGTCCAAGTTATCATTGAGTAAGGTATTGTTCAACTTCTATGTATATGTGCACTTACTGTCACTTTTTTGTTATTGAAGACCAGCCTTAGTCTGTAGTGATCTGATAAGATTCATGGGATTATTTCTATCTTCCTGTATCTGTTGAGGCCTGTTTTTTGACTGACTACATGGTCAATTTTGTATAAGGTACCATGAGGTGCTGAGAAGAAGTTACATTCTTCCTTTTGTTTTAGGATGAAATGTTCTATAAATATCTGTTAAATCCATTTGGTTCATAACTTCTGTTAGTTTCTCTATGTCTCTGTTTAACTTCTGTTTCCATGATTTGTCCATTGATGAGAGTGGGGGGTTGAAATCTTCCACTATTTTTATGTGAGGTGCAATGTGTGATTTGAGCTTTAGTAAGGTTTCTTTTATGAATGTAGGTGCCCTTGCATCTGGACCAAAGATATTTAGAATTGAGAGTTCATCTTGGTGGATTTTTCCTTTGAGTATAATGACATGTTCTTCCTTAACTTTTCTGATGACCTTTGATTGAAAGTCGATTTTATTTGATATTAGAGTGGCCACACCAACTTGTTTCTTCGGACCTTTGCTTGGAAAGTTGTTTTCCAGTCTTTTACTCTGAGTTAGTGTCTGTCTTTGACTCTAGTGTATGTTTCCCATATGCAGCAAAATACTGGGTCCTCTTTCCATATCCAGTTTGTTAGTCTATGTTTTTTATTGGTGAATTTAATCTATTGATATTAAGAGATATTAAGGAATATTGATTGTCATTTCCTGTTTTTTTTTTGTTGTTGTTGTTGTTAGAAGTAGAATTATGTTGGTGTGCCTCTCTTCTTTTGGTTTTGTTGCAAGAAGATTACTTTCTTGCTTTTTGTATGGTATACTCTCCCTCCTTTTGTTGGAGTTTTCCAATTTTTTTCCTTTATAAGCCTGGATTTTTAGAAAAATATTGTGTTAATTTGGCTTTGTCATGGACTATCTTGGTTTCTCCGTCTATGTTAATTGAGGGTTTTGCTGGTTATATTAGCCTATGCATGGCATTTTTGTTCTCTTAGGGTCTTTATGATATCTGCCCTGAATCTTCTGGTTTTCGTAGTCTCTTGTAAGCAACCTGTGTAATTCTGATAGGTCTGCTTTTATATGTTACTTGACCTTTTTCCCTTACCACTTTTAATATTCTTTCTTTGTTTTATGCATTTGTTGTTTTGCTTTTTATGTGATCGGAGCAATTTCTCTTCTGGTCCAATCTATTTAGAGCTCTGCATGCTTCTTCTATGTTTATGGACATCTCTTTCTTTAGGTTAGGGAAGTTTTCTTCTCTAATTTTGTTGAAGATATTGACTGGCCCTTTTTTTTTAGGTTTGATCTTCTCATTGTATTCTGGACTTCCTCAATGTTTTGAGCTAGGAGCTTTTTTTGTTTTACATTATCTTTGACAGTTGAGTCAATGTTTTCTATGGTATCTTCTGCCTCTGAGATTCTCTCTTCTATCTCTTTTATTCTCTTGCTGATGCTTGCATCTATGATTCCTGATCTCTTCCCTGGGTTTTCTATCTCCAGGTTTGTCTCCCTTTTTGCTTTCTTTATTGTTTCTATTTCCATTTTAAAATCATGGATGGTTTTGTTCAATTCCTTCATTTGTTTGGTTGTATTTTCCTGTAATTCTTTAAGGGATTTTTATGTTTCCTCTTTAAGGGTTTATACTTGTTTACTTGTGTTGTCCTGTATTTCTTTGAGCTATTTATGTCCTTTTTAAAGTCTCCATCATCATCATCATCATCATCATCATCATCATCAAATATGATTTTAAATCTAAATCTTGCTTTTCCAGTGTGTTTCGATATCCAGTATTGCTTTGGTGGGAGAACTTGGCTCTGAGGATTCTGTCTTGGTTTCTGTTACTTAGGTTCCTGTGCTTGCCTCTAGTCATCAGATTGTGTCTGGTATTAGCTTGCCTTGCTTTCTCTGACTGAGCCTTGACTATCCTGTAGGCCTGTGGCAACATGCCTTTAGACATGTTTTCTTTCAGCAGGATCTGGGAACAGAACTCTGCTCTCAGGTGTATAGGCACTCCTGGTGACTGGCTTTCAGCTCTAGTTACAGGCAGAAACTTGAAGGGTCCTGCCCCTCACTTCTCCTAGATCCCTGTGCCCAGGGAGTACAGATGGCATTAGGCAATTTCCTCTTGGGTCAGGAATGTGGGCAGAGAGTAATTTCCTCTGAGTTCTCAGGAGTGTCCACACTTCTGAAGATCCAGCTCTCTCCCCCACAGGGTTTAGGTACAGGGAGCTGTGTGACTGGTTGAATTTAGTTCTAGTTGCAGGGAGTCTGTCTGCTTTGTTTTGTTTTGTTTTGTTTTGTTTTATGTTTGTTTGTTTGCTTTTAACCCTTTTCTTCTTTTATTGGATCTTTTTAAATTCACATATCAAATGTTATTCCCTTTCCCAGTTTCCCAGACATAAGACCCCTGTCCTACCCACCTCCACTTTTTCTGTAAGGGTGTTCCACTTCCCATTCACCTTCCCTTCCTGCCTTGTGACATTCCACTACACTGGGGCATTCAACCTTGGCAGGACAAAGAGCTTCTCCTTCCATTGGTGCCCAAAGAGTTCTTCCTCTGATACATATGCAGCTGGAGACATGAGTCAGTCCATGTATAGTCTTTGAGTAGTGATTTAGTCCCTGGGAGCTCTGGTTGGTTGGCATTGTTGTTCTTATGGGGTTGCTAGAAGCTTGAGCTCTTTCAGTCCTCTTTCTAATTCCTCCCATGGGAATCCAGTTCTCAGTTCAAAGGTGTGCTGCTTGCATTTGCCTCTGTATTTGACTTGCTCTGACTTTACATTTCAGGAGACAGCTTTATCAGGCTCCTGTCAGCTTGCACTTCTTAGTTTCATCAATCATATCTATTTTATATATATATATATATATATATATATATATATATATATATATATATGCTGTATACCCATGTGGGGCAGGGTCTCCATGGCCTTTCCTTCAGTCTCTGCTCTAAACTTTGCCTCCATATCCCATTCTATGAATATTTTCCCCATTTTAAGAAGGAGTGGCTCTGCTCCCAGACCCCGTGGGAGAGAGACCTCACCGCCTGGTCAGGTGGGCACTCCTGAGGCTGCAGAGTGGAAGAGACCACCAACACTGCCCACCCCTGCCCACATCCCTGGCCCAAGAGGAAACTGTATAAGGCCTCTGGGTTCCCGGGGGGGGGGAGGGCCCAGGAGCAGCAGGACCCCAGTGTCTGAGACACCGCCGGAACATGAAAGAAACAGACCGGATAAACAGTTCTCTGCACCCAAATCCCGTGGGAGGGAGAGCTAAACCTTCAGAGAGGCAGACACGCCTGGGAAAACCAGAAGAGACTGCACTCTGCACACACATCTTGGACGCCAGAGGAAAACACCAAACGCCATCTGGAACCCTGGTGCACTGAAGCTCCCGGAAAGGGCGGCACAGATCTTCCTGGATTCTGCCACCACAGAGAGCTCGTGTGAAGCACCCCGAGAGCGAACTTGAGCCTCGGGACCACAGGTAAGACCAACTTTTCTGCTGCAAGTGACCTGCATGGTGAACTCAAGACACAGGCCCACAGGAACAGCTGAAGACCTGTAGATAGGAAAAACTACACGCCCGAAAGTAGAACATTCTGTCCCCATAACTGGCTGAAAGAAAAGAGGAAAACAGGTCTACAGCACTCCTGACACACAGGCTTATAGGACAGTCTAGCCACTGTCAGAAATAGCAGAACAAAGTAACACTAGAGATAATCTGATGGCGAGAGGCAAGGGCAGGAACCCAAGCAACAGAAACCAAGACTACATGGCATCATGAGAGCACATTCTCCCACCAAAACACACATGGAATATCCAAACACACCAGAAAAGCAAGATCTAGTTTCAAAATCATATTTGATCATGATGCTGGAGGACTTCAAGAAAGACGTGAAGAACTCCCTTAGAGAAACACAGGAAAACATTAATAAACAAGTAGATGCCTACAGAGAGAATCGCAAAAAAAATCCTGAAAAGAATTCCAGGAAAACACAATCAAACAGTTGAAGGAATTAAAAATGGAAATAGAAGCAATCAAGAAAGAACACATGGAAACAACCCTGGATATAGAAAACCAAAAGAAGAGACAAGGAGCTGTAGATACAAGTTTCACCAACAGAATACAAGAGATGGAAGAGAGAATCTCAGGAGCAGAAGATTCCATAGAAATCATTGACTCAACTGTCAAAGATAATGTAAAGCAGGAAAAAGCTACTGGTCCAAAACATACAGGAAATCCAGGACTCAATGAGAAGATCAAACCTAAGGATAATAGGTATAGAAGAGAGTGAAGACTCCCAGCTCAAAGGACCAATAAATATCTTCAACAAAATCATAGAAAACTTCCCAAACCTAAAAAAAGAGATACCCATAGGCATACAAGAAGCCTACAGAACTCCAAATAGATTGGACCAGAAAAGAAACACCTCCCGTCACATAATAGTCAAAACACCAAACGCACAAAATAAAGAAAGAATATTAAAAGCAGTTAGGGAAAAAGGTCAAGTAACATATAAAGGCAGACCTATCAGAATCACACCAGACTTTTCGCCAGAAACTATGAAGGCCAGAAGATCCTGTAGTGATGTCATACAGACCCTAAGAGAACACAAATGCCAGCCCAGGTTACTGTATCCTGCAAAACTCCCAATTAACATAGATGGAGAAACCAAGATATTCCATGACAAAAACAAATTTACACAATATCTTTCTACAAATCCAGCACTACAAAGGATAATAAATGGTAAATACCAACATAAGGAGGCAAGCTATACCCTAGAAGAAGCAAGAAACTAATCGTCTTGGCAACAAAACAAAGAGAAGAAAAGCACACAAACATAACACATCCAAGTATGAATATAACAGGAAGCAATAATCACTATTCCTTAATATCTCGAACATCAATGGCCTCAATTCCCCAATAAAAAGACAAAGATTAACAAACTGGATATGCAACGAGGACCCTGCATTCTGCTGCCTACAGGAAACACACCTCAGAGACAAAGACAGACACTACCTCAGAGTGAAAGGCTAGAAAACAACTTTCCAAGCAAATGGTGAGAAGAAGCAAGCTGGAGTAGCCATTCTAATATCAAATAAAATCAATCTTCAACTAAAAGTCATCAAAAAAGATAAGGAAGGACACTTCATATTCATCAAAGGAAAAATCCACCAAGATGAACTCTCAATCCTAAATATCTATGCCCCAAATACAAGGGCACCTACATACGTAAAACAAACCTTATTAAAGCTCAAAGCACACATTGCACCTCATACAATAATAGTAGGAGACTTCAACACCCCACTCTCATCAATGGACAGATCATGGAAACAGAAATTAAACAGAGACGTAGACAGACTAAGAGAAGTCATGAGCCAAATGGACTTAACGGATATTTATAGAACGTTCTACCCTAATGCAAAAGGATATACCTTCTTCTCAGCTCCTCATGGTACTTTCTCCAAAATTGACCATATAATTGGTCAAAAAACGGGCCTCAACAGGTACAGAAAGATAGAAATAATCCCATGCTTGCTATCAGACCACCACGGCCTAAAACTGGTCTTCAATAACAATAAGGGAAGAATGCCCACATATACGTGGAAATTGAACAATGCTCTACTCAATGATAACCTGGTCAAGGAAGAAATAAAGAAAGAAATTAAAAACTTTTTAGAATTTAATGAAAATGAAGGTACAACATACCCAAACTTATGGGACA
This sequence comes from Rattus rattus, assembly GCF_011064425.1. NCBI lineage: Eukaryota > Metazoa > Chordata > Mammalia > Rodentia > Muridae > Rattus > Rattus rattus. Next base: position 1,757,365 of record NC_046161.1, read on the forward strand.
CGATGAAAGCTGTGCTAAGAGGAAACCTCATAGCGCTGAGTGCCTGCAGAAAGAAACAGGAAAGAGCATATGTCAGCAGCTTGACAGCACACCTAAAAGCTCTAGAACAAAAAGAAGCAAATACACCCAGGAGGAGTAGAAGGCAGGAAATAATCAAACTCAGAGCTGAAATCAACCAAGTAGAAACAAAAAAGACCATAGAAAGAATCAACAGAACCAAAAGTTGGTTCTTTGAGAAAATCAACAAAATAGATAAACCCTTAGCCAGACTAATGAGAGGACACAGAGAGTGTGTCCAAATTAACAAAATCAGAAATGAAAAGGGAGACATAACTACAGATTCAGAGGACATTCAAAAAATCATCAGATCTTACTATAAAAGCCTATATTCAACAAAACTTGAAAATCTACAGGAAATGGACAATTTCCTAGACAGATACCAGGTACCGAAGTTAAATCAGGAACAGATAAACCAGTTAAACAATCACATACCTCCTAAGGAAATAGAAGCAGTCATTAAGGGTCTCCCAAACAAAAAGAGCCCAGGTCCAGACGGGTTTAGTGCAGAATTCTATCAGACCTTCATAGAAGACCTCATACCAATATTATCCAAACTATTCCACAAAATTGAAACAGATGGAGCACTACTGAATTCCTTCTATGAAGCCATAATTACTCTTATACCTAAACCACACAAAGACCCAACAACGAAAGAGAACTTCAGACCAATTTCCCTTATGAATATTGACGCAAAAATACTCAATAAAATTCTGGCAAACCGAATCCAAGAGCACATCAAAACAATCATCCACCATGATCAAGTAGGCTTCATCCCAGGCGTGCAGGGATGGTTTAATATACGGAAAACCATCAACGTGATCCATTATATAAACAAACTGAAAGAACAAAACCACATGATCATTTCATTAGATGCTGAGAAAGCATTTGACAAAATTCAACACCCCTTCATGATAAAAGTCCTGGAAAGAATAGGAATACAAGGCCCATACCTAAACATAGTAAAAGCCATATACAGCAAACCAGTTGCTAACATTAAACTAAATGGAGAGAAACTTGAAGCAATCCCACTAAAATCAGGGACAAGACAAGGCTGCCCACTCTCTCCCTACTTATTCAATATAGTTCTTGAAGTCTAGCCAGAGCAATCAGGCAACAAAAGGAGGTCAAGGGGATACAGATCGGAAAAGAAGAAGTCAAAATATCACTATTTGCAGATGATATGATAGTATATTTAAGTGACGCCAAAGTTCCACCAGAGAACTACTAAAGCTGATAAACAACTTCAGCAAAGTGGCTGGGTATAAAATTAACTCAAATAAATCAGTAGCCTTCCTCTACAAAAAAGAGAAACAGGACGAGAAAGAAATTAGGGAAACGACACCCTCATAATAGACCCAAATAATATAAAATACCTCGGTGTGACTTTAACCAAGCAAGTAAAAGATCTGTACAATAAGAACTTCAAGACACTGAAGAAAGAAATTGAAGAAGACCTCAGAAGGTGGAAAGATCTCCCATGCTCATGGATTGGCAGGATTAATATAGTAAAAATGGCCATTTTACCAAAAGCGATCTACAGATTCAATGCAATCCCCATCAAAATACCAATCCAATTCTTCAAAGAGTTAGACAGAACAATTTGCAAATTCATCTGGAATAACAAAAAACCCAGGATAGCTAAAACTATCCTCAACAATAAAAGGACTTCAGGGGGAATCACTATCCCTGAACTCAAGCAGTATTACAGAGCAATAGTGATAAAAACTGCATGGTATTGGTACAGAGACAGACAGATAGACCAATGGAATAGAATTGAAGACCCAGAAATGAACCCCCACACCTATGGTCACTTGATTTTTTGACAAAGGAGCAAAAACCATCCAATGAAAAAAAGATAGCATTTTCAGCAAATGGTGCTGGTTCAACAGGAGGTCAACATGTAGAAGAATGCAGTTCGATCCATGCTTATCACCCTGTACAAAGCTTAAGTCCAAGTGGATCAAGGACCTCCACATCAAACCAGACACACTCAAACTAATAGAAGAAAAACTAGGGAAGCATCTGGAACACATGGGCACTGGAAAAAATTTCCTGAACAAAACACCAATGGCTTATGCTCTAAGATCAAAATCGACAAATGGGATCTCATAAAACTGCAAAGCTTCTGTAAAGCAAAGGACACTGTGGTTAGGAAAAAACGGCAACCAACAGATTGGGAAAAGATCTTTACCAATCCTACAACAGATAGAGGCCTTATATCCAAAATATACAAAGAACTCAAGAAGTTAGACCGCAGGGAAACAAATAACCCTATTAAAAAATGGGGTTCAGAGCTAAACAAAGAATTCACAGCTGAGGAATGCCAAATGGCTGAGAAACACCTAAAGAAATGTTCAACATCTTTAGTCATAAGGGAAATGCAAATCAAAACAACCCTGAGATTTCACCTCGCACCAGTGAGAATGCCTAAGATCAAAAACTCAGGTGACAGCAGATGCTGGCGAGGATGGGGAGAAAGAGGAACACTCCTCCATTGTTGGTGGGATTGCAGACTGGTACACCATTCTGGAAATCAGTTTGGAGGTTCCTCAGAAAATTGGACATTGAACTGCCTGAGGATCCAACTATACCTCTTTTGGGCATATACCCAAAAGATGCCCCAACATATAAAAAAGACACGTGCTCCACTATGTTCATCGCTGCCTTATTTATAATAGCCAGAAGCTGGAAAGAACCCAGTTGCCCTTCAACAGAGGAATGGATACAGAAAATGTGGTACATCTACACAATGGAATATTACTCAGCTATCAAAAACAATGACTTTATGAAATTTGTAGGCAAATGGTTGGAACTGGAAAACATCATCCTGAGTGAGCTAACCCAATCACACAAAGACATACATGGTATGTACTCACTGACAAGTAGCTATTAGCCCAAATGCTTGAATTACCCTAGATGCCTAGAACAAATGAAACTCAAGACGGAGGATCAAAATGTGAATGCTTCACTCCTTCTTTAAAAGGGGAACAAGAATACCCTTGTCAGTGAAGAGAGAGTCAAAGATTAAAACAGAGACTGAAGGAACACCCATTCAGAGCCTGCCCCACATGTGGCCCATACTTATACAGCCACCCAATTAGACAAGATGGATGAAGCAAAGAAGTGCAGACCGACAGGAGCCGGATGTAGATCGCTCCTGAGAGACACAGCCAGAATACAACAAATACAGAGGCGAATGCCAGCAGCAAACCACTGAACTGAGAACGGGACCCCGTTGAAGGAATCAGAGAAAGAACTGGAAGAGCTTGAAGGGCTCGAGACCCCATATGTACAACAATGCCAAGCAACCAGAGCTTCCAGGGACTAAGCCACTACCTAAAGACTATACATGGACTGACCCTGGACTCTGACCTCATAGGTAGCAATGAATATCCTAGTAAGAGCACCAGTGGAAGGGGAAGCCCTGGGTCCTGCTAAGACTGAACCCCCAGTGAACTAGACTGTTGGGGAGAGGGGTGGCAATGGGGGGGAGGGTTGGAAGGGACACCCATAAGGAAGGGGAGGGGGGAGGGGGATGTTTGCTCGTAAACCAGGAAAGGGAATAACACTCAAAATGTATATAAGAAATACTCAAGTTAATAAAAAAAAAAAAAAAAGTGAAGCATCTGCCCTTTGCTTGTCCTTCTTCTTGAATTGTATTGTATTGTCTGTGGATTTTATCTTGGGTAATTAGAGCTTCTGGGTTAATATCCACGTATCAATGAGTGCATACCATGTGTTTTTCTGTGATTGTGTTACCTTACTCAGGATGATATTTTCTAGTTCAAACTATTTGTCTATGAATTTCATGAAATCATTGTTTTTGATAGCTGAGTAGTACTCCATTGTGTACATATACCACATTTTCTGTATCCATTCCTCTGTTGAAGGGAATCTGGGTTCTTTCCAGCTACTGGCTATTATAAATATGGTTGCTATGAACATAGTGGAGCATATGTCTTTGTTTTATGTTGGCACACTTTTGGGTATAGGCCCAGAGGAGGTATAGCTGGGTCCTAGGGTAGAGGCCTGTATAGAGGAAATGAATCTTGAAAGAAATACAAAAGAATACAATCAAACTGGTAGATGTCCTTAAAGAGGAAAGAAATTAATCTCTTGAAGATATACAGGAAAATGCAATAAAACAAGTGATGAAATAAATAAAACTGTGAAAACCTTGATAGTGGAAATAGAATAAATAAAGAAAACCCATATGGAGGGAATCCTGGAGACAGAAAACCTATAGAAGAAAGCAGGAACAACAGACGTAACCATCACCAACAGAATACGGAAAATGGAAAATAAAACAATAGAGAGAATAGACTAGTCAATGCAAGTGTGAAATCCAAAAATTTTCTGAAACACAACATCCAAGACATATGGGGTATTCCTAAAAGAGGCTTAAACTAAGAACAATAGAAATAGAAGACTATAAACAGTCCCAGCTCCAAGATCCAGAGAATAATTTCCACATAATCATAGAAGAAAACTAAGTTTACCCAACCTGAAGAAAGAGATACTTATGAATATACATTCTTTCCTCCTATTTAACACCTTTTCTGTCCCAACTTTCGATGTTTAAGTTAGAAGGGGAGTCCAAGGGTCTAGGAACCCTTATTAAAAATAGGTTTTAAAAGAATCTAAGCCAACACCCTATTTTTATCTATTTACAAGTCATCCAGACAAAAAGGAGACAGAGAAACAGTGAAACTAAAACAAATATGAATCTAATGAAACTAATAGATATCTATAGAATATTTCACCCAAACACAAAGTATGCCTTCTCAGTACCTCATGTTTCCTTATCCAAAATTGAAGATATGGTCAGCCATAAAGCAAACCTCAAAAGATAAAAGAAAATTGATATAGTGCCCTGTATCTTATCAGACCATTATGGAATGAAGCAGGACTACAACAAAATAGAAAAACTGAAAGACTTATGGAAATTGAACAATTCTCTACCTGATGATCTCTGTCTCAGGGAAGAAACGAAGAAAGAAATTAAAGACATTCAAAAATTCAATGACACTGAAGGCATGACATACCCAAAATTATATATAATACAAAATGTAAGCAGTCCTAGGAGGAAAGGTCATAGCACTAAGTGCCTCCATAAAGGCATTAGAAAGTTCTCATACCAGCTTTAAAACGTATACATGAAGGGTCTATGAAAAAAAAGGAGCACATTGAAGAGGAATGGAATGCAGGAAATAGTAAAAATAACAGCTGAAATCAATTAGAAACAGAGAAAACAATACAAAGACTCAACGAAAGCAAGAACTGGTTTTTTGGGAAAATCACCAAGGTAGACAAACACTTGGCCAAATGAACCAAAAGACAAAGAGAGATGGTATCAAATTAAACAAAATGAGAAATAAAAAGAGAAACATAACAACAGACACTGAGGAAATTCACAAAATCATTAGGTCTTACTTCAAAAGCATGTACTCCACAAAAATAAAAAAAAATCTTAATATAATGGAGGTATTTCCTAGACATATACCACTTAGCAATGTTAAATCAAGATTATGTAAACAATTTAAGCAGTGCTATCACCCCTAAGGAAATAGAAACAATAATCAAAATTCTCCCAACCAAAAGATGTCCAAACCAGATAGTGTTAGTACAGAATTCTACCAGATGTTTAAAGAAGAGAACTACCAATAGTACTCAAACTATTTCATAGAATAGAAACAGAAGGAACACGCAAAACTCATTCAATGAAGCTGCAGTCACTCTAACACCTAAGGCACATAAATATTAAATGAAGAGAAATAACTTCTAAATGAATTCTCTTATTAATATTGATGCAAAAAATACTCAATAAAATACTCATAAACTAAATCCAGGAACACAGCAAACCATCATCCATCACGACAAAGTAGACTTCATCCCAGGGATGCAGTGATGGATGGATCAATATACAAAATTCTATCAATGAAATACACCATATAAATAAACTAAAAGAAAAAAATCACTTGATCATCTCATTACCCATGTCTGTGACAAAATCCAGCACCTCTCTGTGATAAAAGTCCTAGAGAGAAAGTGGATACAAGGAACATAAGTAAACATAATCAAAGCAATAAACAGCAGACCAATAGCCAAATCAAGCTCACTGGAGTAAAACTTAAAGCAGTTCTACTAAAATCAAAGACAAGACTAGGCTGCCTGCCTCTCCCTATTTATGCAACATAATACTTGAGGATATAGCTGGAACAATAAACTAAAGGAGATCAAGGGGATACAAAATGGAAAGGAAGAAATCAGACTATTACTACTTGCAGATGATACTATAGTATACATAAGTGAGTCCAAAAATTCAACCAGAGAGCTCCTGCAGCTGATAAACACCTTTAGCAAAGTGTCTAGATACAAAATAAGCTCAAAGAAATCACTAGTACTCAAGAAAGAATCACAAAAAAGAATTTAGACAAAGAAGGAAATTGGGGAAACAGCATCACTTACAGTGGCTATAATAATATTTTGGGGTCACTTAGGTATACTATCATATCATCTGCAAATAGTGCTGTTTGACTTCTTTCTTTCTACTTTGTATCCATTTGACTTCATTTTTTGGTCTAATTGTGTTTCAGCAATAATAAAAATGTGGCAGAACAGTTCCTGTGCATACCTTGGTGATCACTAGCTCTGGCCCCCACAAGCCATTTGAAATGGCACTAATTTATCACAGATTAGTATCTCTCCCAGTGGATCTATACTAACCATGAACTCTCTTGTTCCAGCTACCCAGGAAAATCATGGTTCTAGAAGTCCACAGCATCTGGTCTCTGATAGTTTCCTGCCATGGACCCCGCCCACACTCCCAGTTTTTTCCCCCTGGTAGTTAAAGTATAAACTCCCGACTACCTGGTAAAATCAAGGCTCAACAAACTGTAACCCAACAATCAGATTTATATTTTAAATTCTCAATCCACAATTTATCTACACAATAAACTTACAACTGAATGATAAGGATATAAACTGCCCACCTAGATAAGATATTCATCCCAGCTACTTAGGCAACTCAAGTCCACGCAGATCTGGGCCAGTCTTCCCTGTCTCCATCTTGATTCCCTGCTTCTCTTCCTCCTCTCTCCTTCCTAGACGTTTTGCTCTCCTATTCTTCCTTCTTATCCAATGATAGGCTTTACCTTATCCTGGACTTGCCTTGCTCCATAATGACACCAACCTACACAAACCACTTTCACAAAACTTTTAGAAATTCTGAATTTCTTTAAATTCCTAATTTGTGTTTCAAATTCATGTCTTATTTCAATAATGCCCTGCTTCCTTAAGTTAGTATTTTTCTTTTGTGAGACAAAGGTCTGTGTATGCAATCCAGCTGGGCTCCAACTTCCCATGGTGGTCAGACTGTTTTTGAACTCATGATGCTCTTGCCTCAGCCTCAGTGGTGGAATTACAAGCTTGTCTAGTCTCTTAACTACATTTTTTTTTGTGTTTAGTTCTCTATAGTAATTGACTTAACCTGTGAAATTTGATAAACACACTATTATATTCTTAAAAAGTACTGGCATCTTTGTTGGAATATTCATTCCAACAGTTCTCTTTAAAATACTCATAAAGTGCTTATTTCCAATTTACAATTTTTATTAAGCAACTGGGCAAGTTTCAGAAAGATTTACATATCACCTAACAGGTTACCATTAATACTATACTACCTCACTGTGGTGGTTTAAATAAGAATAACTTTCTAGACTCATATATCTGAAAACTTAGTCACTAGGGAGTGGAATTCTTTGACAAAGTTAGAAAGAATTGGAGGTGTCACCTTGTTGGAGGAAATGTGTCACTGGGGTAGACTTTGAGGTTTCAGAACCTCATGCCAGACCCAGAGTTGGCTACCTACAGTTCTCAGCTACTTCTCCAGGACCATGAGTGATACTATGTTTCCACCAGCTGGTAACAGACTAACTGAAACTGTAAGCAAGCCCCCAAATTAAATGCTTTCATTTGTAAGAATTGCTTTGACCATAGTATTTCTTTACAACAAGAGAACAGTAACTAAGACACCTAAAATAGGTTCAAACTCCTTGTTTCAGAGATTACAATTTTTATTAAGCTCACTGAACATGGAGCTAGCTCTCAGGTATTCATGTGGGCTTGTCGTCAGCAGAGCTGAGCCTACACACAGGCAACCATGTCTAAATAACCTGCAGTTGGCCTTGATCTTGGCACCACCTACTTCTGTGTGGGTATCTTCTAGCATGGAAAAGTGGAAATAATTGCCAATGACCAGGGTAACTGCACCATGCTGAGCAATGTTGCTTTCACTGACACAGAATGATTAATTGGGGATGCGGCCAAGAATTAGGTTGCAATATACTCTATCAACGCAGTTTTTGCTGCCAAATGTCTGATTAGATGTAGGTTCAATGATGCTGTTGTTCAATCTGATATGAAGCACTGGCCCTTCATGGTGGTGAATGATGTAGCCAGGCCCAAGGTACAAGTACAAAGGGGAGACAAAGGAAGTGTCCTCAATGGTTCTGACAAAGATGAAGAAAATTGCAGAAGCTTACCTAGGAAAAACTGTTACCAATGCTGTGGTCACAGTGCCAGATTATTTCAATGACTCTCAGTGGCAGACAAGAAAAGATGTTAGAACTATTACTGGCCTCAATGTACTTTGAATTATCAATGAACCAATTGCTACTGCTATTGCTTATGGCTTAGATAAGAAGGTCAGAGCTGAAAGGAATGTGCTGATTTTTGACTTGGAAGGTGGCACTTTTGATGTGTCAATCCTCACTATTGAGAATGGAATTTTTGAAGTCCAATGAACAGCTGGAGACATCCACTTGGGTGCAGAAGACTTTGACAACTGAATGGTAAACCATTTCATTGCTGAGTTTAAGCGGAAGCACCAGAAGGACATTAGTGAGAACAAGAGAGCTACCTGGCACCTCTCCACTGTTTGTGAGCATGCCAAGAGCACCCTCTCCTCCAGCACTCAGGCCAGTATTGATATTGATTCTCTCTCTGAGGGAAGTGATTTCTATATGTCCATTACCCATGCTCAATTTGAGGAATTGAATGCTGCCCTGTTTCATGGCACACTGTACCCTGTAGAGAAGGTCCTTAGAGATGCCAAACTAGACAAGTCACAGATCCATGATCTTGTTCTTGTGGGCGGTTCTATCAGAATCCACAAGATTCAGAAACTTCTGAAAGACTTCTTCAGTGGAAAAGAACTGAATAAGAGCATTAACCCAGATGAAGCTGTTACCTATGTTGCAGCTTTCCAGTCAGCCATTCTATCTGGAGACAAGTTTGAGAATATTCAGGATTTGCTGCTCTTAGATGTCACTCTTCTTTCCTTTGGGATTGAAACTACTGGTAGAGTCATGACTGTCCTCATCAAGATCCATACCACTATTCCCACCAAGCAGATCCAGACTTTCACACCTACTCTGACCACCAGCCATGTGTACTCATCCAGGCAAATGAAGGTGAAAGGGTCATGACTACAGAAAACAACCTGCTTGGAAAGTTTAACCTCACAGGCATACCTCCAGTACCCTGTGGGATTCCTCAGATTGATGTTACTTTTGACATTGATGCCAGTGGCATCCTCAATGTTTCTGCTGTAGTTAAGATCACAGGAAAGGAAAACAAGATTACCATTACCAATGAAAATGAGCACATAGTCCAAGAAGCTGAGAAGTACAAAGCTGACGATGAGGAGAGATAAGGTTCCCTCTAAGAGTTCACTGGAGTCTTATGCCTTCAACGTGAAAGCAACTGTTGAGGATGAGAAACTTCAAGGCAAGATCAGTGATAAGGACAAAGAGAAGATTCTTGACAAGTGCAAAGAAATCATCAGATGTCTGGATAAGAACCAGACTGCAGAGAAGGAAGAATTTGAGCATCAGCAGAAAGAACCAGTTAAAATCTGCAACCCTATCATTACCAAGCTGTACCAGAGTGCTGGTGGCATGCCTGGAGGAATGCTTGGTGGGTTCCTTGGTGGAAGAGCTCCTCCACCTGGTGGTTTTTCAATGGTCCCACCATTGAAGAGGTAGATTAAGTCAGTCCAAGCAGAGGGTATAACATTGTTCCACCAGTGATCCAAAACAAATAATATGGAATAATAATAATATTGGCAAAAAAAGAAAACAAAAGAAAAGGAACCAGAGAGTTCAAGAATAGCAGAGAGCTGCCTGGAGAGATACCAATCTGAGATAAATTAGCACAAGTTCAAATGGCCCTCTGGAGCCTAGAGACCACCACGTATGCACAGGAACTGTTCCACCACGTTTTATTACCAAAGCATAATTGCTTTAACTAGACTTTCAAATGCTATCATAAATAGATAGGAAGCTTTGTCTAGTTCTTGATTTTAGTGGGATTGATTCAAGTCTCTCTCCATGTTGTTTGGTGTTGGCTACTGGTTTTCTGTACATTGCTTTTTACTATGCTTAAGTATGAACCTTGAACTCCTGATCTCTCCAAGACTTTTAACATGAAAGTTTGTTGAATTCTGACTGTCTTTCAAAAGCCATCTGCACATTCATTAAAATCCTCATTAAAATGCCAACATAATTTTTTATAGATGTTGAAAGAGGAATTTTCAACTTCATATAAAAAAACCATAATCATAAAAACAATACTGAACAATAAAAGAACTTTAGAAGGAACAACCACCACAAACCTCAAACTCTACCATAGAGCAATAGTTATAAAATTACATGGTATTGGTACAGAACTAACCTATAAATGGATATTAGCCTTAAAATGGAGGATGTCTATGCTAATGCTCCACAGACCCAAAGAAGCTAAACAAGAGGAAAGGCACTAGCAAACATTCTTTAATCTCACTAAGGGGAGGGAATAAAATAATCATAGGAGGCAACTGGAGGGAGGAAATTTAATCAGAGAGAGAATTGGGGATTATTCTGATCAGGTGTGGGGAGGGAAAGGAGAGAGGACTAGATGGGCATGAAAAATGAATGGAAGTCTGCCACTGACAGTGAGGAGGGAGGAGGAGATGGAGGGAATCTCCTGGAGGAGACTAAGACCTGGCATAAGGGAGGCACCCAAGAGCGAATGGCTGTGAACTTAGCTTTTTTCTCACAGCTTCAGAGATAGCCAGACATGAACTACAGTGGAGCAATAGGACACTAACAAATCCACAGAACTTTTGACACAAAGTTTATTCTATCTACAATAAATGGAGGTGCAGGGGATAGAGCAGAGACTGAGTAAATGTCCAACCAATAACCAGCCCAATTTGAAAACCATCCCATAGGCGAGCAAAAACACCTAACACAATTAATGATCTTTTGTTTTGCCTTACTGACTTCTGTGGGTATTCTAAATAAAAAAAAAACTATACCTAAAGATTCATTTTTAATATATAAGTATGAATTCAAAAAAGGAGACAAGTACCACTGAACTAAATATGTTGCTTAACTAAGAAAATTTTAGCAGACATTAAGAAATTAACAGAGATTTTTAAAATCAGCAGAAATGAGGTAAAATCTGGAAAATATTTCCTTACAATCAGCACACAAAAACTGTATTCTAGATGTGTCCAAAATTGTATTTTATACTGTCAGTAGTGTAAGAGTTGCCTACGTGGTAATGGTCTTAGAGGTGCCAAAGTATTCTGCATAACACCTGAGACTTGATAATGTAAGACAGGAAAGGAATCCATAAATAGAGCCCAGGTGAGCTTACTCCTCTCCTAAAGTGCAGTCACTTTGAATCAGATCATACCATTTTGAATATGACAGTACAATAGTGACAACTACTAAAATCAGCAGCAGCAAGATGGAACCACCCAGTGCTTCTGAGACAATCTGTGTAGTTTGAAGTATTAGGTCAAAGAACTGATCCAAATCCTTTAATAGCCAATAGATTCCAGATACTGAACACTAAGCTTTTATACCGTAAAAGTTTACTTGTACCTGGCTTAGATTAAGAATGTGCCCTGATTTCTTCCTTTTGGATTAAGAAAGTATTTAGCTCTTCCTGAGTTTATGCTAGCCCGTAGTTGAGAAATTTTGAATCTTAAAAAGTCTTGGTAATTTTAGAGAGATTCTGAATATTAGAAAACGATTTTAAGATTTTATGAGTTTAAACTTTTAAAGACTATGGAATTTTTATTAGTTGGAATGTTTCACACTCTGATGTTCATATTAATGGTTTAGGGGGTAAACAAGAAAGGAAAGGTAATATATTTGTGTGTCAAGTTGTCATGGGGTCAGTTCTTCTGATGAGGTTTCTGTCACTTTAATATAAGATATTTGCAACAAGAAAACAACAATTGAAAAAATGCCTCCATAATATTGGGCTGCAGGCAAGCCTGGTGAGGATTTTCCTAATAGTAATAGATGTGCAAGTGCCCAGTTCATTGTGGATGGTACCGTACAGGGTCATTGGTCCTGGGTTCTATAGAAAACAGTTTTAGCAAGCTATGAACTAAAACCTAGTAAGACTTCTCCATGGCCTCTGTATGAGTCCTTGCTTCCAGGTTCTCTCCAGTTTTAGTTCCTTCATTAGCTCCCTTTAGTAGACTGATTCAGTATATGTAATCCAAGCAAACTTCTTCCCCACATTACTTGGAATGATAGTGTTTAATCACAGTGATAATAACCCTAATTAAGACAACTGTCTATAAACAGACTTCCTGGTCTTCTGGCTCTTATAATCTTTCTGACTCCTGATTTGCAATATTACTGTAGAACTGTAGTTGTATAAATTTGGGCCCAGCACAGCTGTTACTTGCATTTTGACCAGTACTAGATATCTCTAATGGCCCGTCTGTTGCAAAAAGAGTCTTTTTTGATGGGAATGAGAGCTATACTTCTCTGTGAGTACAGAATAGTCCTTAGAGTTTTAGTTAGAAGGTATACTGATTTAAGAAAATGGCACTATTAGGTTGTCCTTTAGGGTTTGTGACCTCTTTACCATGAGTAATCGCTAGGATTACAGTACCAATCATGAATTTTCTCCTATAGAACAGGCACTAAGAGCCAAAGTGCCTCTATTGCACTACTGGGTTTATCTTGTAAACCAGTCATTATTGTGATTTGAAAGCCTTAGTGCTGCCTAAGATTATATTATGCAAATCTAAAAACATAGTTTAAATTTCAAGACTGCTATAACAACAAGTGAATTATAAATCTAAATAGAGACAAGTTAAAAAAAATACTTCTATTCTGTTTCCACATGACTGGAAACTCTGAAAACTAGAAATATTTTCAGACATCACTTGTGTTAAAAAAACCTTGGATTTCTTCTTATGATAACCAACAAGATATAAATGTATGTACTATCTCTGATCTTCACTACATAATCCTAAGGTATCTTTATAGCTCTAATGCAGCAAACAGACACCACAAACTTTCTCTACTTTCTTGTGACCTAAAAAGCCTATAAGAATTGATGTTATGTTTCAAAATCCTATGTGCCTAATATGAAAGCCAGGTGAGTTTGACTTCTGTGTTGTGGTTTCAAGACTAGTTGTCATGGTTAATTTTAATAATCAACATAGTTTGACTTAGGTGCAAAAGTTTTGATAATTTACTGCATAAAACTTAAAAATTAGAGTTAGAATAGACATTTTAAAGGATCACCAAAATTTTTATTGAAGAACATCTCTGTATGTGTCATTGGTGAATTTCCAGTAAGAACAGACCCATGCTGAATATAGGTGGCACCATGCATTAGAGAAGAAATCTGGGTCTAATAGAAGGGTAAAATGAGAAAGCCAATTAGGCATTCTCTCCTTGCTCCTTGGTTACCATGAGAGGTTCTGTCATATATGCCTATCATAGATGATTACATAAGCCTTTAATTTGGATCTTGAGAAGGGAAGATACACATCTTTAATCCAAATTTTGAGGTTGGAAGACATATCTAAAATATGGGTCATTTTGATTTAAACCACCACATTCTACTCCCCTGCTCCATAAGTTCATAACCATATTATAATGTAGAATTGCATCCTATCAACTTCAAAAGCAATCCATAGTCTATTAGAGTCTCAACAATATTTAAAACTCCAAAGTTCAAAGTCTCTTCTGAGATCATCCAATCTCTCATGTATAATCACCTGTGAAATATAAATCAAGAGAATATCACACACTTCTTTTTTTCCACTGTGTGACCCACTTCAGTGCCAACAACCTACATGCACCAAGGCCGGCAATGGTTAGGAGCCAGTATGCTCTAGCATGGGACACTATAAGAGGACCCACTTCTATTTATACAGTTATAGGATATATACTGTAACTTTTCAAAAGGAGGAAAGGAAGAATAGTGAGAAAGTACTGGACCAAAGTAAGAACAAAACATTGTGGGCAAACTCTAACCTCTACATCTCCATGTCTGATGTCAAAATGGTTTTGATCTCCAATTCCTTTCAGGTCTGTTGACTGCCATAGAGTTCTCTGTTCTGGGCTGGTTCTCCTTCTGCTTAGCAGCTTTCCTTGGAAAGTATCCTATGTCTCCAGCATATCTACCATCTTAGCATCTCCAAGGCAACCTGTGTTATGGATTTATTGCTGTGAACAGATACCATGACCAATACAAATTTTATAAAGGACATCATTTAATTGGGGCTGGCTTACAGGTTCAGAGGTTCAGTCCGTTATCATCAAGGTGGGAACGTGGCAGCATCAGGAAGGCATGGTGCAGGAGGAACTGAGTTATACATCTTCACACAAAGGAGATCAGGAACAGACTGAGCATCATCAGGCAGTTATGAGGAGGGTCTCCAAGCGCATGCCCACAGTGACACACTTCCTCCAACAAGGCAACACCTTCTAATAGTGCCACTCCCTGGACCAAGTATATGCAAACCATCACACAACCCAAGATTAATCTTCAGAGCTTTATGCAACACCCTTTCTAGGCCTCCATGCAGAGACACCCCTGATATATGTCTGGCATCAGTGGATTTCCTTAGTCATAGACAGAGATTCCATGACAGTTTTCTTTTTATCAGTGACTCTAAAGCCAGAATCATGTGGCCAAAACTGCTACATTCTGCTGCCTCTTGGGGCTGGTACATTTTTGATGGTTTCCTTTGCATCCTAAACTTGGATGCCCTTGAACTCACTTTGTATGTAGATGAAGCAGAATTTTAACTCAGGGATTTCCAATCTCTGCTTTTCTTTCTTTTTTTTACACTCCAGATATTATTACCCTCCCAATCTACCCCATGAGAGTTCCATATCTCATACCTCTCCCCAACCCATGCACTTTCCCCTTATCTCCTCCATCATCTCCACAAGGATGTCCCCACACCATCCACCCCACAAGACCTCTAAACTCTCTGGAGCCTCCAGTCTCTTCAGGGTTAGGTAGTATTTTTAAGATTTTTATTTTTTTCAGGTTTCTCAATTGTTAGTGCAGGAAGCATCATGTCATGCAGATGGACATGGTCCTGGAGAGGTAGCTGAGACTTCTACGTCTGCATTATCAGGCAGTGGGAAGTGACAGTGAGCCACTGGGTTTGGATTGTTGTTCTGAAACCTCAAAGACCAACCCCTAGAGACATACTTTTTTTTAACAGGGCAAAACCTATTTCAACAAGGCTATATCTCCAAATAGTGGTGCTGTTTTTGTTTTTGTTTTAGTGTTGTTGGTTGTTTGTTTGGGTTTGTTTGTTTGTTTGTTTGTTTGTTTTTTTGCCAATGCCATGCATTTTGATTCAAAATACCACAGATGGACATCTTTGAAACTTGAGCAAATTAAATCCTTCTTTCACTGTGTTGCTCTGTGAAGTATTGGGTCAGAGGGATAAAAAAATCTGACACATATACACAGGATGATGCATTTCATTTCTTCAATAGTATCTTTAGCAATCTTGCAAAAAGCTATATAATTCTCTGCAGCACAAAAGTGAAAGAAACCATGATGGGCAAATATGTCAGTTTGTGGACTCTTATTCTGATACTTTACCTCCTACAAATATCAGATTATAAGATGCCTTAGGTAGTATTTTAAAAAGTCAGTACATCTTCCCACCCCCTCCAGACTTAGGCAGAACTATGTAACTTGCTTTAATCATTGGAATGAATGAAAGACTTGCATATGGTCTATGAGAGCAACATTAAGAGTTAGTGCACGCATTATTTCTCCTTCAATTGCAACAACTACCTAGATGGCACTCAGTCAGTTATCTAGAGTCCTGGATTGAGGATAAAGTGAAACAATTTCTATAGCAGGACTGAGAAATGAAAATCTGGTTGAACTGACAGTAAGGAATTAGGGTTGTTTGTTAATGTTGGCATAACATACCATATTGCTGGCTAATACAGAAGATGGAAAGTGAATGTTTCAGAAATGCTATTCCCAGAAAAAGAGTGAAGAGATTTGGACAGTTGTTTTAGATACTTAGAGAAACTGAAGATAAAATAAGCCTGAGAATGATTAGGTAAAACATGAGATGCTAAGGTCTCTGGGTAATTTTAATAGTGAGATAGCAGAGTCTATGAGGGAAAAATCAGAAAGCAAATGTGGCAAGCTTTGAACCCAAGCTGAAGTAATTCCATGCTATCTAGTTGGAGTAGAGCTCATCTGTGGAGTGTTCAAAGTAAATATAAATGTACCCAAAGAATGTTACCAAAGCACTGGGTGCTGTATTAATTAGAATTAGTTACATCTAAAGCAATCCTTGTTACTCAGAACAGAAGATTTCCTCAATCATCCTGTGTAGACCTCTAAACTTTAGAGCAGGGCTGCACAACACACTTCCAGGACTAATGGACAAATTCTCTAAATGCGCTGCAAAATACAACTCTCTGTAGCCACAAGGCATTTCAATATGTGAAGTGTGACAGAAAAATGAAGAATGACAATTTTAATTGTTTTATTCTATTTTATTCTGTTATTTTCTGTTCTATTCAGTTTTAATAAACAATATAAATATCAAAAAAAAGTCAGTACGTCCTCATTAATCGTTCTGCAAATTGAGGTCCCAGAGCTTAGAGTACCCAAGTGGGCTTCCCTTTCTCTGATAAGAAGCAATGTAATGGAGATAAATTTTGTGAGGGTGGAACTGGGAGGAGAGAAGTGAAGGGAGCAGTGACTGGTTCATAAAGTGAATAAATAAATACATTTTCAGAAAACGCCAATGCATCTTCCGTAGAGTAAAATGTTCCTTAGCAACAATCAACAAATATATGACAAGGATAACAAGGAGAAAGCAATCACAGCTTCCTAGACTGGAAACTAATGCCAGGGTGATATATACCTGAAAGAGGACACTGGATGATTTATGGCAACTTCTACATATACCTGAGTATAATCACATCAAGGTTATATATAATTAGAGCAGTTCTATAATGCCTAAAGATATAAGCCATTTAATGATCTCATCTGTGTTGATAAACTGATGCAATAACCCCATGTTGATTTTTAAAAATGCTGATACCTACTATATCTAATCAACATTAGTTGAGACGTTTGGGTAAGTAAATTAAACAAAACTAGTTTTAATTAAAAATTCAAATAATTCCAACATTAGCAGGGTTGTAATATTGGATGTTCTGTGGCTCACAGAGACATGTAAATAACTAAGTAAGGCTTCATAAAAGCTAAGGATACTAGGGTTAAGAAAAGTAAAATTTGTGTCTTCCTAGCATGCATAAAGCTCTGACGTCAACTCATAGATAGCATAAGGTAAATCAAGAATGTCAGCAACTGACTAGAACCCAGTACTGCAGAGGTGTAGGTGAGAAGACAAGAAATCTTTGGCTACTTAAGGAGTTTAAGAAAACTGGAATAAACAAGACTATGTATCAAATACATAATAATAACAACAATGTTTTTTAATGATTGTATTTGACTATAATATAATCCATTTTCTAAATCATTCCTTCAGGCAAGTTAAACATGTAAAGAAAGAATTTTCCTATAGGTTATGTAGAAGAAAGCATATCCAACTTGCATTGGATGCCCATATTAGGTACTCTTTGGTCAAACATTGTATCAAATTCCATTGTCCAGGCTATAGAACAGTATTCTCAGGCTACACCATAAGGTATGCCTCAAATCATTTGTAACCTTAGTCTAAAAGCAACCTCCTGATTATATATCTACTGCTACAACACTGGCTTGTAGACTTTTCTTTGTGTCAAGTTAACTCTAGCAGCTGAACAATACACAAAATGCCTATTCCACAGTAATCTTAGTCACCAAATGAGCTCCAATTCTTAGATAAATCCGTGTCTCTGAACTCTGTGCCTTTCAAACAGGACAGCAACCCAAATATTCTCAGGCTAGCAACATTCAGGCCACCCAATCACTGTGCCATTTTTTAGGACATCAAGCACTGAAGAAACTCCTTTGTGGGAAAAAAATCAATCTAGGTCCACCCAGGAATAAGTCAGGTCTATGTTCTTCTATGGATCACCTTTCTCATCTCTGTGATAAGGCAACTTGTCAAGGATCACTTAAGGAGAAAGGGATTTATTTTGATTCACCATCCCCCAAACAGCACCATTCATTGTGGGTTGCATATTCAAATTGGTGAATGAGTAGGAAATATTATGTATCAAAACCGCAGATGTTTCAAGCCTCCTGACTATTCCAATGTCATGTCAGTGTTCTTCTCTTCAAATGCAAAACTGCACACACACACACACACACACACACACACACACACACACACACACACACACATAGACTTAAAACCAACCACTTCCAGGAAGGTCCCCATAGTTCCTTCTATTTCATGTTTTACAACCATCCATGCCTGTCTTCATATACTTACTACTAATTCACAAAACAACATACTGCAACCTACACTCTGGATAAGGTTCTAAGTCCAGCATTAAGATCCTAGTCTTGAGGCCTATACCCAGACATTTAGCCTCAGTAGGTATCAGAAACACATCGTTTCCAACTAGTACCTGGCCAAATTTAGAGTCTAGTGACTGCATGCTAGTGTAAAATATTTATAGCTGTAGCCTAACTCTGGTGTACCCTGATCTAATGTAAATTTAAATAATAGGCTACTACTGCTTGCAGAAAGACAACTATAGTACTAGAACACAAAGAATCTCATGACACATCCATGCTCTATCAGACTGAGGGCCTAAATTTACTCCATTGGCTCTCATTGTCAACCAATAGACTCAGTTTCTACCACCATTCTAAAAGGAGACTTCAAAAATCATTCATGCATTAAAAACTGCTATGAACTGCCTGAGGATCCAGCTATACCTCTCTTGGGCATATACCCAAAAGATGCCCCAACATATAAAAAAAGACACGTGCTCCACTATGTTCATCGCAGCCTTATTTATAATAGCCAGAAGCTGGAAAGAACCCAGTTGCCCTTCAACAGAGGAATGGATACAGAAAATGTGGTACATCTACACAATGGAATATTACTCAGCTATCAAAAACAATGACTTTATGAAATTCATAGGCAAATGGTTGAACTGGAAAATATCATCCTGAGTGAGCTAACCCAATCACAGAAAAACACACATGGTATGCACTCATTGATAAGTGGCTATTAGCCCAAATGCTTGAATTACCCTAGATGCCTAGAACAAATGAAACTCAAGATGGATGATCAAAATGTGAATGCTTCACTCCTTCTTTAAAAGGGGAACAAGAATACCCTTGGCAGGGAATAGAGAGGCAAAGATTAAAACAGACACAGAAGGAACACCCATTCAGAGCCTGCCCCACATGTGGCCCATGCATATACAGCCATCCAATTAGACAAGATGGATGAAGCAAAGAAGTACAGGCTGACAGGAGCCGGATGTAGATCTCTCCTGAGAGACACAGCCAGAATACAGCAAACACAGAGGCGAATGCCAGCAGCAAACCACTGAACTGAGAATAGGACCCCTGTTGAAGGAATCAGAGAAAGAACTGGAAGAGCTTGAAGGGGCTCAAGACCCCATATGTACAACAATGCCAAGCAACCAGAGCTTCCAGGGACTAAGCCACTACCTAAAGACTATACATGGACTGACCCTGGACTCTGACCTCATAGGTAGCAATGAATATCCTAGTAAGAGCACCAATGGAAGGGGAAGCCCTGGGTCCTGCTAAGACTGAACCCCCAGTGAACTAGATTGTTGGGGGGAGGGCGGCAAGGGGGGGAGGATGGGGAGGGGAACATCCATAAAGAAGGGGAGGGGGGAGGGAGATGTTTGCCCAGAAACCGGGAAAGGGAATAACACTCCAAATGTATATAAGAAATACTCAAGTTAATAAAAAAAAAAAAAAAATAACTGCTATTACTAAGTTGTCTCAGGCAGCAAGAACAATCTTCTCCTAGACAAAAACCATGAGCTCAAGCTTCTAGCACATCTTCACTATAATAAAGGATTGAAACTGAATATCAAAGGTGATAGTGGTTCTAGACATTTATTTATGATCCAAGGTCTAGACTCTTTCTACATGTTCAATACAGAAATCTTACCAAAGCGTTTATACTATAGGCAATATTCTACAATGAAGGATAGTGGGATCTTCTACTTACTTAAATGATCACAGAGTCATTGTATGTGAGGAAACCATTAGTAAGGCCACCCTTAGACTAAAATAGAGTCATTCCAAGCACTTGGAAATGGGATGCCTGATGAGGAGCTTCTAGTACACTTAATGTTCAAAGGTTAGAATTCATACTACACCTTCAAATGTGAATATTCTAGTGCAAATTAATCACAAAAGAGCATAATTAACTAACACTTCATCTGAGTAAACATAATATTCTAGCAACAGTGGACTTCAAAAAAAAGGAAACTTTACAAAGTACATGACAAAAACTCAAAGTAATTATTTTAAGGAAGATAAGAACTCTCTTAAAAGTTCAGAAAAACAAAAACAATCCAATGAAAAAGAAAAATAATGAATGACCAAATCAGAAGTATAACAGTAATTTGAATTATTTTTCAAGTTGAATACATGTTATATTACAAAATATAATAAATAAAAGTATAATAAATTATGTTAAAAGTGTAATGAATTATATGAGCAACAAAATAATCAAAGAGAAGCAATAATCTTTGAATATTAATATATATTATTTGAAGAAAAGTTAGAAAAAAATTAAGTAAAACGTATATATAAAGGAATGAAAAATTTTCTGGACTGATTGGACATCACCTAAAAAACAAATATCCAAGTTGCAGAATCTCATAAAGAAGAAAAGGAACCAAACTGTAAAATGCTTGAAAAACCTGCAAATTATGTAAAAATTGGAAATTTCTGGGGAAGCAGACAGAAGTACCATTAGATTGAATAAGTACCAGTAAACAAAAATATAGTAGAATTAGCCATCAAAAACTAAGGACAATTGTTGTCTATTGCCCTCAGAAGAAAACAAATAAGAGATGTTTAATAAGGATAGATGCCATTAGGATGGACTTTACAAGCCAAGAATGGATGTGATGATAAGGTCAAAAGAATGATCTGAAACAATCACTGTTGGCGCCTACTCAGACATGGTACCAAGAATCGGGCGAAAGCCTGCGGGATTAAAGAAACACACGCACAGGTTATTCATGTCAAGCCAGAAGAGGAAGGGCCTCCTGTAACTTTATTCACTAAAATATATACCCCAAGTACACCAGGTAGAAAATATCTGGGAAGCACAGTGGGAAACCCTGGCCCGAGACTTCGGTAACAAAAGACCGACCTTGTGACCTGAATAAACTAGGGAAATACCCAGGAAGACAAGCCTAAATCTTAAAGACAAAGACTGAGAAGACAAAAGGCAGGAAAGAATTGACCACCACCCAGGTGTGTGGTACCAAGCCAGACTGCTCCTTTGTTAGGAACAAAAGGCTTCCACATGCATCAGCAGGGCTCAGCAGGGGTCAAACCCTGCAATAGACCCAGAAGGTTCTTGTTCAGAATGAAAGCATTCCGTGATTGTTATCTTCTTGTGCTGTAAATTCATGGGAGAGCTTTTGTCCAAAAATCTCAAGACTTTATGGCAGTCATCTTAACTGTGGCCATACAGTCACAAAGCGGCCAGGCCCAAATCCAATACGGCACCCTACAAATCACCAACTTAAAAAAAAAATACAGCAAAACCAAGCTTCTGGAGTGAAGGAGACACAGAATCTCTGAAATGTGCAGAAGATGAAGTAGTTCATTACCTCAGGACCAATCACAAAAGAAATAACACAGGTAATTTACTGAAATAAAAATGGGTACTCAGAAGGAAGACAAAAATATAAGGAATTACAACATAGGCTGGAAAAATTGTTGAGATGTCTTAATTTTCTTCTATGGGACTACAATTTGGTTCCCAACACCTACCTTGTATGCTCCAGTGATTACCGTTAACCCAAGAATCAGAGGGGTCTGACCCTTTCTTCTGATTCCATAGATAGGCAACACTAGTAGAACACAGACTGCAGATGATAGTATACTTAAGTGACCCCAAAATTTCCACCAGAGAACTCCTAAACCTGATAAACAATTTCAGCAAACTAGCTGTATATAAAATGATCTCAAACAAATCAGTAGCCTTCTTCTACTCGAAGAATAAACAGGCTGAGAAATTAATTAGGGAATGACACCCTATACAATAGTCACAAATAATATAAAATACCTTGGTGTGACACTAAGCAAGTAAGTGAAAGATCTGTATAAAAAGATTTTTAAGTCTCTCAAGAAAGAAATCAAAGATCTCAGAATATGAAAAGATCTCCCATGCTCATGAATTGGCAGGATTAATATTGTAAAAATGGCCATTTTTTTGTCAAAAGCAATCTACAAGTTCAATGCAATCCCAATCAAAATTACAATTCAATTCTTCATAGGATTAGAAATAGCACTTTTCAAATTCATTTGTAATAACGAAAAACACAGGATAGCAAAAACACTTTTCAGCAATAAAAGAACATATGTGGGATTCATCATCTCTGACTATAAGCTGTATTACAGAGCAATTGTCATAAAAACTGTATGGTATTGGCACAGAATCAAACACGTATATCAATGGAATAGAATGAAAGACCCAGAAATGAACTTACACACCTATGGTCACTTGATCTTTGACAAAGAAGCTAAAGCCACGCAGTGGAATTAAACAAATGCTGCTGGTTCACCTGGAGGTCAGCATGTAGAAGAATGCAGATTGACCCATTCTTATCTCCAACAAAGCCCAAATCCAAGTGGATTAAAGACTTCCACATAAAACCAGATATACTGAAACAATATACCAGAGAATACCAGATATACAAGATAGTGAGAAAGAGCCTCAAACTCATAGACACAGTGGAAAATTCCCTGAACAGAACACCAATAACTTATGCTCTAAGATCAACAATCAACAAATGGGATCTCATAAAATTGCAAAGCTTCTATAAAGGAAAGGACACTCTGTCACTAGAACAAAACAAAAAGCAACAGATTGGGATAAAGAGCTTTACCAATTTGGCATCCCATAGTGGGTTAATAGCCAATATATATGAAGAACTCAAGAAGGTAGACTCCAGACTCCAGAGAATCAAATAACCCTATAAAAATTGGGGTGCAGAGCTAAATAAAGAATTCTCTACTGAGGAATACCAAATGGCTGAGTAGCACATAAAGAAATGTTCAACATCCTTAGTCATCAGGAAAATGCAAATCAAAACAACCCTGAAATCCCACCTCAGCTCATTCAGAATGATTAAGATAAAAAATTCAGGTGATAGCAAGGATGTGGAGAAAGACGATCCCCTCTTTTTTTTTTTTTTTTTTTTTTTTTTTTTGTGGGATTTCAATTTCAAGCTGGTATAACCACTCTGGAAGTCAGTTTGGAGATTCTTCAGAAATTTGGACATAATATTACCTGAGGACCCAAGTATACCACTCTTGGCATATATCAAAAAGATGCTCCAACATATAACAAAACACATACTCCACCATGTTTATAGCAGCTTTCTTTATAATAGCTGGAAGCTAGAAGGAACCTAGATGTTCCTCAATAGACAAATGGATACAGAAATTGTGGTATATTTAAACAATGGAGTACTACTCAGTTATTAAAAACAATGACTTCATGAAATTCTTAGGAAAATCGGTTGATCTAGAAAATATCCTGAGTGAGGTAACCCAGTCACAAAAGAACATGTGTGGGATGTGCTCACTCATAGGTAGATATTAGCCCCAAAGCTTGGAATACACAAGATACAAGTCACAGACAAGATGGAGCTCAGGAAAAAGGAAGACCAAAATGTGGATGTATCAGTGCTTCTTAGAAAGGGGTACAAAATACTCACAGCAGGAAATTTAGGGATAATGAGTAGAGCAGAGACTGAAGGAAAGACCATCCAGAGATTGCCCCACCTGGGGATCCATCTTATACGCAGCCAAGAACAGTCAGTCACTGTTGCTAAGGTCAAGAAGTGATTGCTGGCAGGAGCCTGATAATGGATGTCTCCATGGATGCTCTGCCAGAGCCTTGTGGATAAAGATGAAAATGCTTGCAGCTAACCATTAGCCCTGGCTCAGGGACTCTAGTGGAAGCGTTAGAGAAAACACTGAAGGAACTTAAGGAGTTTACGACATCACAGGGCGAACAACAATGCCAATCAACCAGACTCCCCAGAGCTGCCAGGGACTAAACCTCCAACCAAAGAGTATACATGGGTGTACCAATGGCTCCAGCTGCATATGTAGCAGAGGATGGCATTGTCTTGTATTGTCTCACATCAAAAGAAGAAACCCTTAGTTCTATGAAGTCTCTTTTGCCCAGTATAGGGGAATGCCATGGTATTGAGGTGAGAGTTGGTAGGTGGGAGGGGAAGCATCACCACAGAAGCAGGGGGATGGTGTAAGCTCTGGCACCTGTGGTGCTCTTCATGGTGATCTCTTTTCAGGCTAGGTGCTAGGTGCTCAGGTTCCGGTGAGGGGAGAGAGAACTCGGTCAGGGACAGCGGAGCAGATTTCGCACCCCCTCCCATTCTCATTTCCACAGTTGCCTGCTGCTTGTGTTGCTTGGCCAGGTTGAGCCAGCAGGACACTGACTAGCAGGCAAGGGGTTCAAGGGAGCTTCTGGCAGAGATTTTGGGGAGATCAAATCACTTCCCCAAGCGGCAGTTTTACTTCTCTTATGACAGAAGCTGTCAGACTATGGATTAATTCCTGCACACTTTTAATTCTGAACGAGGCACTTAAATATAGTTTTTTGGATGGGTCAGAATCTGAGATCAGGTGCTTCCTATTGGTTTGTCCTAAGAGCTTGGGAATACCTCATCTACCTATTCGGAGGCATGATCCAGTTTCTAATGACTGATCTGTCTTGAGCATACATAACCTGTGGTCACATCCTCACCTGTGGAGAGAGGTTTGGGAAGTTTTCCTCTGAGTGATTTGTCTTGAGCCTGAGTAACCTGTGGTCCTTCCTCACCTGTGGAGGAAGGGCCAGGGGCATTACTCTACATCTGTCTGAAATCTCTCTCCAGGGGTTTGTGGGGGACTACAGCAAGTAAGGTGCTGATCTGAGAGTCTGGGAATACACATGCCGTCCCTTTTAAAGTCTCCTGGGCATTTGACCTGTCTTGATCAGGAATCAGGGTATCTTTAACTGCCTGCTGCCCCACAGGAAGGGGGATAGGAAAAGGGGGAATGACATTTGAAATGTAAATACATAAACTATTCAATAAAAAAAGAAATAAACACACACAGGCGAATACACATATGAAGATAAGAGTCTATATTTAAAAAGAAATGTAGGGCACTAAAGCGGTAGGTCCCCTGCGGTCCAGACACCTCCAGGATCTGAAGGGACCCAATCAAAAGCTCTCTGCACCCAAATCCTATGGGAGTGAGCAATAAACCTTCAGAGGTGTAGACATACCTGGGAAGCCAGAAGAGACTAAACTGTGCCCACATTTCTGACTCCAGAGGAAAACACCTAATGCCATCAGGGACCCCAGTGCACCGGGGCCCCAGGAAACGGTGGTGCAGGCCCTCCTGGTTGAAAAGCAGCCCCCAGGAGCAACTTCAGCCACGGGACCACAGATAAGACCAACTTTTCTGCTCCAAGTGACCTGCCTGGTGGATGCAGGACACAGGCCCACAGGAACAGCTGAAGACCAGTAGACAGGAAAGACTACATGCCGCAAAGCAGAACACTCTGTTAACATAACTGGCTGAAAGAAAACAGGAAAACAGGTTTACAGCACTCCTGACACACAGGCCTATAGGACGGTCTAGCCACTGTCAGAAATAGCAGAACAAGAGACACCAGGGAAAACCTAATGGCGAGAGGCAAACACAGGAACCCAAGCAACAGAAACCAAGACTAAATGGCATCATCAGAGCCCAATTCTTGCACCAAAGCAAACACTGAATATCCAAACACAACAGAAAAGCAAGATCTAGATTTAAAATCACTTTTGATTATAATAATGGAGGACTTCAAGCAAGACATAAAGAACTACCTTAGAGAAACAGAGGAAAACATAAACAAATAAAAGCCTATAGAGAGAAAAATGCAAAAATCCCTGAAAGAATTCCAGGAAAACACAATCAAACAGGTGAAGGAATTAAAAATGGAAGTAGAAGCAATAAAGAAAGCACAAAGGGAGACAACCATGGATATAGAAAAACCAAAGAGAAAAGGAGCCATAGATATAAGCATCACCAACAGAATACAAGAGATAGAAGAGAGAATACCGGGAGCAGAAGATTCCATAGAAATCACTGACACAAATGTCAAAGATAATGTCAAACAGAAAAAAACTACTGGTCCAAAACATACAGTAAATCCAGGACTCAATGAGAAGATCAAACCTAAGGATGATAGGTATAGAAGAGAGTGAAGACTCCCAGCTCAAAGGAATAGTAAATATCTTCAACAAAATCATAGAAGAAAACTTCCCTAACCTAAAGAAAGAGATGCCCATAAACATACAAGAACCTACAGAACCCCAAATAGATTGGACCAGAAAAGAAACTCCTCCCGTCACATAATAGTCAAAATACAAATGCACAAAAAAAAGAAAGAATATTAAAAGAAGAAAGGGAAAAATGTCAAGTAACATATAAAGGCAGACCTATTAGAATCACACAAGACTTCTCACCAGAGACTATGGAATCCAGAAGATCCTTGACAGATGTCATACAGACCCTAAGAAAACACAAATGCCAGCCCAGGTTACTGTATCCAGCAAAACTCTCAATTAATATAGATGGAGAAACCAAATTATTCCATGACAAAACCAAATTTAGATAATATCTTTCTACAAATCGAGCCATAAAAAGGATAGTAAATGGTAAAAGCCCAACATAAGGAGGCAAGGAACACCCTAGAAAAAGCAAGAAACTAATCGTCATGGCAACAAAACAAAGAGAAGAAAAGCACACAAATATAATCTCACATTCAAATATGAATATAACAGGAAGCAATGATCACTCTTTCTTAATATCTCTCAACATCAATGGTCTCAACTCCCGAATAAAAAGACATAGATTAACAAATTGGATATGCAATGAGGACCCTGCGTTTTGCTGCCTACAGGAAACACAACTCAGAGACAAAGACAGACGCTACCTCAGATTAAAAGACTGGAAAACAACTTTCCAAGCAAATGGTCTGAAGAAGCAAGCTGGAACAGCAATTCTAATATCAAATAAAATCGATTTTCAACTAAAAGTCATCAGAAAGGATAATTAAGGACACATCATATTCATCAAAGGAAAAACCCACAAAGATGAACTCTCAATCCTAAATACGTATGCTCCAAATACAAGGGCACCTACATACATAAAAGGAACCTTACTAAAACTAAAAGCACAAATTGCACCTCACACAATAATAGTAGGAGATTTCAACACCCCACTCTCATCAATGGACAGATCGTGGAAACAGAAATTAAGCAAAGACATAGACAGACTAAGAGAAGTCATGAATCAAATGGACTCAACAGATATTTATAGAACATTCTATCCTAAAACAGGAGGATATACCTTCTTCTCACCACCTCATGGTATTTTCTCCAAAATTGACCATATAATTGGTCATAAAACAGGCTCAATAGATACAGAAAGATAGAAATAATCCCATGCATCCTATCTGACCACCATGGGCTAAAGCAGGTCTTCAACAACAATAAGGGAACACCCACATATACATGGAAGTTGAACAATGCTCTACTCAGTGATAAACTGGTAAAAGAAGAAATAAAGAAGGAAATTAAAGACTTCTTAGAATTATGTGAAAATAAAGGTCCAACGTACCCAAACTTATGCAACACAATGAAAGCTGTGCTAAGAGGAAATCTCATAGCTCTGAGTTCCTGAAGAAAAAAAGCAGGAGAGAGCACATATCAGCAGCTTGACAGCACACATAAAGGCTTTAGAACAAAAAGAAGTAAATATACATAGGAGGATTAGAAGGCAGGAAATAATGAATCTGAGAGCTGAAATCAACCAAGTAGAAAAAAAAAGGACCATACAAAGAATCAATAGAACCAAAAGTTGGTACTTTGAGAAAACCAACAAGATAGATAAACCCTTAGCCAGACTAACGAGAGGACACAGAGAGTGTGTACAAATTAACAAATCAGAAATGAAAAGGGAGACATAACTACAGAATGAGAGGAAATTAAAAAAAAAATCATCAGATCCTACTACAAAAGCCTATATTCAACAAAACTTGAAAATCTGGATGAAAAGGACAATTTCCTAGACAGATACCAGGTACCAAAGTTAAATCAGGAACAGATAAACCAGTTAAACAACCCCATAACTCCTAAAGTTATAGAAGCAGTCATTAAATGTCTCCCAACCAAAAATAGCCCAGCTCCAGATGGGTTCAGTGCAAAATTCTTTCAGAACTCCATAGAAGACCTCATACCAATACTATCCAAACAATTCCACAAAATTGAAACAGATGGAGCACTACTGAATTCCTTCTATGAAGCCACAATTACTCTTATACCTAAAGCACACAAAGACCCAACAAAGAAAGAGAACTTCAGGCCAATTTCCCTTATGAATACTGATGCAAAAATACTCAATAAAATTCTGGCAAACCGAATCCAAGAGCACATCAAAACAATCATCCACCATGATCAAGTAGGCTTCATCCCAGGCATGCAGGGATGGTTTAATATACAGAAAACCATCAACGTGATCCATTATATAAACAAACTGAAAGAACAAAACCACATGATCATTTCATTAGATGCTGAGAAAGCATTTGACAAAATTCAACACCTCTTCATGATAAAAGTCCTGGAAAGAATAGGAATTCAAGGCCCATACCTAAACATAGTAAAAGCCATATACGGCAAACCAGTTGCTAACATTAAACTAAATGGAGAGAAACTGGAAGCAATCCCACTATAATCAGGGACTAGACAAGGCTGCCCACTCTCTCCCTACTTATTCAATATAGTTCTAGAAGTTCTAGCCAGAGCAATCAGAAAACAAAAGGAGATCAAGGGGATACAGATTGGAAAAGAAGAAGTCAAAATATCACTATTTGCAGATGTTATGATAGTATATTTAAGTGATCCCAAAAGTTCCACCAGAGAACTGCTAAACCTAATAAACAACCTAAGCAAAGTGGCTGGGTATAAAATTAACTCAAATAAATCAGTAGACTTCTTCTACACAAAAGAGAAACAAGTAGATAAAGAAATTAGGGAAACGACACCTTTCATAATAGTCCCAAATAATATAAAGTACCTCGGTGTGACTTTAACCAAGCAAGTAAAAGATCTGTACAATAAGAACTTCAAGCCTCTGAAGAAAGAAATTGAAGAAGACCTCAGAAGATGGAAAGATCTCCCATTCTCATGGATTAGCAGGATTAATGGAGTAAAAATGGCCATTTTACCAAAAGCAATCTAGAGATTCAATGCAATCCCCATCAAAATACCAATCCAATTCTTCAAAGAGTTAGACAGAACAATTTGCAAATTCATCTGGAATGACAAAAAACCCAGGATAGCTAGAACTATCCTCAACAATAAAAGGACTTCAGGGGGAATCACTATCCCTGAACTCAAGCAGTATTACAGAGCAATAGTGATAAAAACTGCATGGTATTGGTGCAGAGACAGACAGATAGACCAGTGGAATAGAATTGAAGACCCAGAAATGAACCCACACACCTATGGTCACTTGATTTTTGAGCAAAGGAGCCAAAACCATCCAATGGAAAAAAGATAACATTTTCAGCAAATATCCTGGTTCAACTGGAGGTCAACATGTAGAAAAATGCAGATCGATCCATGCTTATCATCCTGTACAAAGCTTAAGTCCAAGTGGATCACGAACCTCCATATCAAACCAGATACACTCAAACAAATAGAAGAAAATGTAGGGAAGCATCTTGAACACATGGGCACTGGAGAAAATTTCCTGAAGAAAATATGAATGGCTTATGCTCTAAGATCAAGAATCGACAAATGAGATCTCATAAAACTTCAAAGCTTCTGTAAGACAAAGGACATTGTGGTTAGGACAAAATGACAACCAACAGATTGGGAAAAGATCTTTACCAATCCTACAACAGATAGAGGGCTTATATCCAAAATATACAAATATATATGTTGTGGTTTGCCTTGGAGTTCTCTCTGAATTTGTAAAATAAAGGCAAGAGCTCAGGATTTGGGCAGAGGGAGGAGTCGGGAGCGAGAGGGGAGGAGTCAGGAGGGGGAGGAATCAGGAGGGGGAGGAGTCAGGGGAGGAGAAAGGAAAGAAGCGAGAAGAGAGTTGTCCTGGGAGAAGGAGAAGCTGGAGACCTGGCAAATAAAAGGTGCAAGGGATGAGGGATTTGGGAGCTAGGAATAGGGCAGTGTAGGGTGGATCTGCCCAATTTAGACACTAGATTGTTTTCATATTAATTGAGTTGCATTTTCTTTGTACTGGCCGATTCGGGTTGGAGAGGAAACTGCAACAAACTGCAACAAAATGGCGCCCAACATATCCATTAGAACTCAACTAACCTGAGATAAAAGTTTACTTCCTTCTCACCCCCAGAATAGGGCTCTGATAGAGATCTAGGCAGGAGTACTGGTGGATTGGGAGTTGACTGGGTCTGAGGGGTCTATGGAGAACTGCAGAGAGGCTCCCTGCCCCAAACCCCAGACAGAGAGCTACAGCAGAGGGCATCATCTAGAATCGAGGAAAAGGATAGGAGAACCTAGAGCACAACTGCCTGTGAAGGAGTTTTCTGGCCGGCACTTTGAACAGGATTCCTGAGATCACCACACAACCAAGCAAAGCCGGAGACAACCCAAAGAGGCCCCTCCCTGGGAACAAAGAATCGAGAGGACTGCACGTGTTCTGAGGCGGAGGGAGAGAAAGGTATAAAGGGCTTCTGATCAGGTACTACTTTGATGTAAGAGAGATATATAATCTTTTGATACTTAAAGATGAGAAACACAATGAATATCTTTTGGGCCTTATGGAATGATATTTTGAATGGTGACAGTTGTGAATTTTGAGAAAATAGACACTTTATCATTTACCGGTATTGCAATATTCATTCTTCTGATTTACTATATCTTCTCAAAAGGCGGGGCACTAAATAGCAAATTTCTAGCCTTAGAAAAGAAATTACAAGTAATGCTAGAACAGAAATTTCTGAAATTTATAGATGACTCTGAACAACAGAGAGATAAGTTTAAGTCTTGGCAACAGGAACTAGAAGAGACGCTAGAAAAAAGAATTCGACAACTCATAGATCAAATTGAACAGCAGGGATATAGAGATAGAATCTGGAAGCAAAGTCTAGAGGATAACTTACTAAAACTAGCAAATCAAAATAAGGCAGAGGCTGCAATATCAGAATTACAACATAAAGAGAAGCTAAGATTATGGAAGCAGGGCTTAGAACAGAAGATACAGGTTGTTATGGAACAACATGAACAATAGAAAGAAAATTAAGTCTTGGCAATGTAGCCTAGAAGGAACACTAGAATTGAAGACACAGGAAATTATAGATCAGAATAAGAGACAGAAAGATGAAAATGAAGGTGGTAGACAGGAACTAGAAAGGATGTTAGAACAGAACATACAACAGCTCACAGGTCATACTGAACAGCAGAGAGAAAGTAATGAGGTTTGGAAGCAAGACTTGGAGAATAACTTTTTAAAATTAATCAATCAAAAGATAATGGATAGCAGATTATTAGAAGTACAATATAAAGAAAAATTCAAAGTGTGGAAGCAAAGCCTTAAACAGAGAATTCAGGAACTCAAGGAATAGGGGGAAAGACAGAAGGAGAGATATGAAGCATGGGTACAGACTTTAAGAGAGGAATTTAAAATTACAACTAAAGAAAAAACTCAGGTAGAGACAGAAGATAAAATTAGGGAAAGCCAACCTAAGGTTATTAGGAAACAAACTTTAGTCTATCCAGTTAGTGTACAACAAAGGCCTCCAGACAATGATCATCCAAAGGGTTATGAAGAATTTGAATGGCAACCCATGGATGTGTTAGAATCGAGGAAATTTAAGGAAAGCGTAACTAATTTTGGAATGCATTCACCATTTGTAAAACAAATCTTGATTTCTTGGGCTATTAAAAATAGAGTAATCCCCCAAGACTGGAAAGATATGGTAAGAGCAATTCTAGAGCCTGCTGAAAATTTACAATGGATTTCGTGGTGGAGAGAAGAAATGAGGGAGATAGCACGACAAAATAGAGCTAGGGGCAGAGAGATTTCCACAGATCAACTGCTTGGTGAAGGCTGCTTTGCTGAAGTAGAGGTGCAGGCTGTATATGATGAAGAAACTCTGGCATGGTGTCAATTGTCAGCCTTAAAGGCCTGGGACAAAGTCACAGAATCAGGGAAAAGACTTGAAACATTCACTCAAGTCATACAAGGTCCTAAAGAAACCTTCCCTGACTTTTTACAAAGGCTTACCTCAGCTGTGGAAAGGAGTGTATCAGATTCAGTGGCAAGAAAGGCGATAATTGAGTCTTTAGCCTTTGAAAATGCAAATACCGAATGCAGGGAAGTAATCAGACCACTGAAGGCGAGGTCCGCACCAATAGATGAGTGGATTAGATATACAGCTATTGTTGGATCTTGTTCTCCTGATACGACTGTGATAGGAGAAGCTGCCACTGGGCAGCTAGAGATGACCCAAGATTTCAAATGTTTTAATTGTGGTGAGCAGGGTCATCTCAGATATTAATGCAAGAAAAACCAAAGTAATACCAAAAGGGGGACTATGCCTCCTGGAATGTGTCAAAGATGTGGCAGAGGTGGACATTTGACTAAGGAATGTAGAGCAATAACAGATAGATGGGGCCGCATCCTGCCAAAAAACTCCCAGGGGGGCCTCTCAAAAGCCCCAATGCCAGGCAGGGAGAGTTCTCTTCCTCAGAACAATTAAACGGCACGACTTCAAAAATAGATGTTCTAGGACCAGAGGAGGCTGAGGGAAGTCCTATGGACAATTCCAAAAGCCTCAAAGGGAGCGAAAAACGAATATTTTGGCAAACGTCTATAGAGGATCAAAGGCCAAAACTAAAAATACTGGTAAACAATATTGAAATTGAAGGAATGGTTGACACTGGAGCAGATGTTACCATCATCTCTCCAAAATCTTGGCCCACTAGTTGGCCACTTCAAGGAGTGGATATGCAGTTTCAAGGTGTTGGCACTTTATTCTAACTTTATAACTTTATACCACTTTATTCTAACTTCTTCAGTTCTTTGTATATTTTTATCCTAACTTTTGTGTGGTATACCTGTAATATGTTTTATATTATAATATTCAAAGATGTGCTTAATCTTGTTAGAGATATATGCTGGACCATTGTCCATTTTAATTTGTATGGGTATTCCCATTATAGCCATAACTTCTAACAAATGTGTAATTACAGAATCGGCCTTTTCTGACGCTAAGGCAGTTGCCCATTGAAATCCTGAATATGTATCTATAGTATGGTGTATGTATTTCAGCTTACCAAACTCTGAAAAAAGGAGAACATCCATTTGCCAAATTTCATTTCTTTGGGTGCCCTTAGGGTTAGTTCCTGTAGGCAATGGAGTTTGATTATATAACGAGCAAGTAGGACATTGCCTCACAATCTCCTTGGCTTGTTGCCAATTGATAGAGAATTCTTTCTTTAAGCCTTTGCTGTTAACATGGTGTTTTTTATGGAATTCTGAAGCCTCTAGTACACTTCCTATCAGTAGTTGTTGTGCTTGGCAACACAGAAGAAAAGGGAGACTAAGACAATCAACAAATAGGTGATGTATATATGAGGATGTTTAGGTCTCCGTGTATGAACTGGCTGAGACTAAAATGTCTATAAACAGCCAGTAACATTTTGAATACGAATTTTTCATAACTTGTTATTACATGCATCCTGTAAAATGGCATGTATTACAAAATTATGTTACAGTTTGATTATATGATCAAACTAACCTGAAGAAAGGCAGTCAGCTTTCTTTGTTGATCTTTATTAACTAAGCTGTGCACCCTGCTTACTCCATGTGAATGCGCTTACAGAACTATATGATGCTTGTAAAGTTTTGTGTGCTGCAGGATGAAAGAAGAGAAAGACAGCCCTGAAATGATCCACACTCTGGGATGCTGAGATTCCGGGACCTTCCAGTCCAACTTCGTGTTTGATTCTCCCTCAATTACACTGAAGCTGCTTCATTTAAAGGCTTGCTTTCAGAACTTTTACAGAATGGCCAGCTTACTTATACAGCCCTTCAGACTGTCATAGTCAAACTGTCAGCTAAGCGATGAACTTTCTCAGCACAGAGTGACTGGCAGGCAAATCCCAGCTAGCTCTACTTTGACAAAGCCAACTTTTCCTAATTCCCCTTGGGCCCCAGAAGGGAATTCTTTGCCCCAACTCAGCTGGAAGCAGACGAGGAAGATCATCGTCCCAGTTCCTTATGTTGGGGTGGATGGTTCTGGTTATTCTAAGAACTGTGGATATGTTTTCTTTTAAGGGATACTATACAAATGTAGCTTTGGGCAGGGGGAACTAGAGAAATTAAACTCAGGGATTGCTACCTTTCCTTTCCTCTTTTCTATCCTTCTTAGTTAAAAAAAAGGGGGGGGGTGACATACATAGAAGTTAGAGAAATAGACAAACAGGGATAGATTGCAAACTTACTCTTAAACAAAATTTTACAGCTATATCTTACATTGATAGAAATGTTTGTAATTGATACAAAGTTGAAGCTGCAATCTTTTCATTGGTATAGAATGCATTTTATACAGATGCGAGGTTTTCACTGGTATACTTTCTTATTGATTTATAATTGAGATTAATATTGCTACTTTAACATAAGCATTGTGCCTCCACTATGCATCTAAGAATACAAGTCTTAGACCCACTCCTATAACTGCTATTATACATTATTTTTAATTGATTAACCAGTGCCAGCTAAAGACCAGATAGCAAAGTCATGGTTCTGAGTCAGTTTAGATGGGTTTTGGAAATACTTCGCTTAGAGAGGCTTAACAGTTCAGAAATGCCAATGTAGATAGGAAATCTTCAAGGGCGTCAGAAGTCCACAGAATAACCCGTTTATGGACATTTCTTTGTCTAGATCATTTGACTAGAGACCTGTCTGCCCCTGACAGGACCCCTTAGACTCGAAGAAGAAATTGAGCATCAATGGAGTTGCTCAAATCGTGGTGACACAGCCACTGAGCAAATTGCTTCAATTCATCTACAGACAAAACACTGTCCAGAAAAGGACAAATTATGCAGAATAGTCGACTGATAATCTCTGCCAAGGCCTGTCAGATGATCCTGGGCCAGAAGGCTGAAGACTGATGCTCCGACATATTAAGGAATAGGGGGACTGTCCAGGTGATCAGCAGTCTCTATAAATTGGCTAAGCTTGGAAGCCATGTTTTGTGCTTCCCACATTTTTAGGTAATATTAATCATTCTTGGATTTCTGATGTGGTTGGAGACTGGTAGTCTCATAGACAACCCAAGTGGTTTAGTAATGAGAAAGATGATACATCTGTTAGGGTGGTTTTCAGGTGGCATAGGAACTAGAACCAGGATATAGTCAGGTATAGTTTTTAGTATAGATGACATGGTTAATGAACAAAATTGATGGACTGGGTGATGAGTGTATTGTTGGTTTTATAAATTGCAGAATGGTAATAATACTTAGTTCACCTATGTATAGGGAAAAGGTTTTTTTAACTGGACAAAAAGGGGGAAATGTTGTGGTTTGCCTTGGAGTTCTCTCTGAATTTGTAAAATAAAGGCAAGAGCTCAAGATTTGGGCAGAGGAAGGAGTCGGGAGCGAGAGGGGAGGAGTCAGGAGGGGGAGGAGTCAGGAGAGGGAGGAGTCAGGGGAGGAGAAAGGAAAGAAGCGAGAAGAGAGTTGTCCTGGGAGAAGGAGAAGCTGGAGACCTGGCAAATAAAAGGTGCAAGGGATGAGGGATTTGGGAGCTAGGAATAGGACAGTGTAGGGTGGATCTGCCCAATCTAGACGCTAGATTGTTTTCATATTAATTGAGTTGCATTTTCTTTGTACTGGCCAATTCGGGTTGGAGAGGAAACTGCAACAAACTGCAACAAACTGCAACACAGGGAGATAAATAACCCTATCAAAAAATGGAGTTCAGAGCTAAACAAAGAATTCATATCTGAGGAATGGTGAATGGCTGAGAAACACCTAAAGCAATGTTCAACATCTTTAGTCATAAGGGAAATGCAAATCAAAGCAACCCTGAGATTTCACCTCACACCAGTGAGAATAGCTAAGATCAATAACTCAGGTGACAGCAAATGCTGGCGAGGATGTGGAGAAAGAGGTACACTCCTCCATTGTTGTTGGGATTGCAGAGTGTTAGAAACATTCTGGAAATCAGTCTGGAGGTTCCTCAGAAAATTGGACATTGAACTACATGAGGACCCAGCTATAACTCTCTTGGGCATATACCCAAAAGATGCCCCAACATATAACAAAGACACATGCTCCACTATGTTCATAGTAGCCTTATTTATAATAGCCAGAAGCTGGAAAGAACCCAGATGCCCTTCAAGAGAGTAATAGATACAGAAAATATGTACGTCTACACAATGGAATATTACTCAGGTATCAAAAACAATGACTTTATGAAATTCATAGGCAAATGGATGGAACTGGAAAATATCATCCTGAGTGAGGTAACCCAATCACAGAAAAACACACATGGTATGCACTTATTGATAAGTGGCTATTAGCCCAAATGCTTGAATTGTCCTAGATGCACAGAACACATGAAACTCAAGAGGGATGACCAAAATGTGATTGCTTCACTCCTTTTTTAAAAGGGGAACAAGAATACCCTTGGCAGGGAATAGGGAGGCAAAGTTTAAAACAGAGGCAGAAGGAACACCCATTCAGAGCCTGCCCCACATATGGCCCATACTTATACAGCCACCCAATTAGATAAGATGGTTGAAGTAAAGAAGTGTAAGCTGACAGGAACCGGATGTAGATCTCTCCTGAGAGACACAGCCAGAATACAGCAAACACATAGGTGAATGCCAACAGCAAAACACTGAACTGAGAACGGGACCCCCATTGAAGGAATCAGAGAAAGGACTGGAAGGTCTTGAAGGGGCTTGAGACCCCATATGAACAACAATGCCAACCTACCAGAGCTTCCAGGGACTAAGCCACTACCCAAAGACTATACATGGACTGACCCTGGGCTCCAACCTCATAGGTAGCAATGAATTGCCTTGTAAGAGCACCAGTGGAAGGAGAAGCCCTTGGTTCTGCCAAGACTGAACCCCCAGTGAACGTGATTGTTGGGTGGAGGGCAGTAATGGGGGTAGGATGGGGAGGGGAACACCAATATAGAAGGGGAGGGGGAGTAGCTAGGGTGATGTTGGCCTGGAAACCGGTAAAGGAAATAACAATCGAAATGTAAATAAGAAATACTCAAGTTAATAAAGATAAAAAAAAATTGACCATATACCCAATCACAAAGCATGTCTCAAAAGGTACAAGAAAATCTAAATAATGGCTTGTATCTTATCAGACCATTATGGATAAATGCTAGACTTCAACAACAGAAGCACCAAAATGCCTATACAGTCAGGAAACTGAACATCTCTCTATTTAATGATCTCTGGTCAGGAAAGAAGTGAAGAATGAAATGGAAGACTGTCTAGAATTCAATGAAAGTGGAGGTACAATGTATTCTAAAGTATAGAACAAAATGTAAAGAGTCTTAAGATAAAAGTGCATAGCAGTATGTGCCTTTTAAAAGAAATTAGAGAATTATCACATTAGCAATCTAGAATACAGTAAAAGTAAATCAAATAGGTAAAGAATAAAATGAAGAGGAAACATATAAAAAATGGATCTGTTAGATCCATTTGATTCCCAAACTTTTGGTTTAATTATTTCATCAGAAAGCTCTAGGAAAAAACACAGCAAATACACTGAAGTGAAATAGAGGGCAGGAAATAATGAAAATCAGAGCTGAAATTAATCAAATAGAAACAAATGAAAGAAAATCAGTGAAACCAAGAGCTAGTACTTTCAGAAAATCAAGAATATAGACAAACACTTAGGCAAACTAATTAAAAGACAGAAAGTATCCAAATTAGCACAACCAGAAATAAAAAGGGAGATATAACAACAGACGTTAAGGAAATTCAAAGAATTGTTAGTTTTTACTTCAATGCTTGTACTCCACAAAATTGAAAAATCTAAATAAAATGGATAATTTTGCATTTGCAAACAATTTACCAAAGTTAAATCAAGATCAGTTAAATGGTTTAAATAGCTTTATAACCCCTAAGAAATTGAAGCAGTCATCAAAGGTCTTCCAACCAAAAAATCTAGGGCCAGATGATTTTAAGCACGATTCTAATAGACTTTCAAAGTAGAGCTAATGCTAATACTCTTCAAACTACACCATAAGATAGAAACAGGAAGAACTCTACTAAACTCATTCTATGAGGTCACAGTTACCCTAATACCTAATACACACAAAGACTCAATGAAAAAAAAAATCAGGCTAATTTCTCTCATGAACACTGATGTAAGATACGCAATAAAGTACTTATGAACCAAAGTCAAGAACACATGAAAAACATCCTTCAACACATGTAAGTATTCTGTAAGGAATGCAGTGTTCTAGTCTGGTATACCTGATAACATCTTTTGTAAAGCAGAAATTATGAAGGACTTACTTACCCTGTATTGGCAGAGCTTAGTATATGACTATCCTTTGTCCATTTGTCATCATTTTATGTGCAACTGAAGCATGGGCAATTTTTTTTTTTTTTTTTTTTTTGCACAGTGGTTAGCTTGCCACAGTTGAAGAAACTCCATATGGAGATTATTGGTGCTGATCATTTTCTTTGAGGTGGAGTCAGGGTGACTGTCAGACACACAAGAGACTGTCTCATTGTCCAAAATGATCATTAATTAATAAAACATTTTTTTTCTTTTCTTTTTTTTTCGGAGCTGGGGAACGAACCTAGGGCCTTGTGCTTGATAGGCAAGCACTCTACCACTGAGCCAAATCCCCAACCCCTTAATAAAACATTTTAAATGTCATATTCTGTGGATGTCTGAGGTTTTTGAAGAGCAATTATATCTGAATTGTCAACCTATAGGAATAATAATTTTGAACACTGTATAAAGTTTACCTTTGTGTTACTCAAATATCGATTTCACTGCCCTCAGATCTTTTTCAGTCCAGATACAGCATTGCAATGATTATACAGAAAGTCTCTTGTTCCAAGTATATATATAAACAATTCTTACCATTTATTGTCAATAAAAGCTGATTATACAATGGCAGTATAGAATTGGGCAGGATGTCCACCACCCAAAGGACAAAAAGATAGAAGGAAATTCAGATCAGTGAGGAGGATGGAGGATTTGGAGTCATGAAAAAAGGATCCTAAGAGAGATCATGAAAACTTACCTGAAGCCCAAAGCGCAGATCAATAATAATAAGCAGGTAGTATGGATTGAGAGACTGTTCAGTCATCTCTGGCTGTCTTTAATATAAAATTCAAAGCTGCTTATCTATAATTCCTACTTACTCAGGTAATACTTACTTATTCTCAGGTCTCTAGTGTGGTTAAAGAATAGATAATTATACTCTCTCAATTCAACTTGACTTGTTTAGGATAAGAAGATGTTTAAGGTCTAAGATGATTTTTTTGCAAGCGAGGATAGAAACTGTGTTAAGTACAAAATTTCTAATTCACCAAGATAGGATGGATAATAAGACATTGCCTCCAAATTGCCAAATACTTGTGGACTAGACATTATTATGTAAATTTTACCTTATATTTTCCATAGTTCTTTCGAATTGTTATATTGGTATTTACTTCACAGTTGAATGAAAAAGAGACTTTTATTGGACTAAAAAAAGGAATTTTAGAGAAATATTTTATCTACTGTATAGATATATCTTCTATCAATTAAGAAAACTATGGATATGGTAAAATAGAAGTTATGGCATCCTGGAGGCAGAAAGAATTCTTGACAAGAATGTCACAACTGAAGATTTGCCCAGTAATTTATGATGAGGCAGATACATGGTACCTGAGTACAAGTAACCAACCATGTAGCAGAAAGTAGATCAAAATAAATGGGTGATTCTATGTCTATAAAGAATTGAGTAGGAATTTTGATGGGGATTGCATTGAATCTGTAGTCTGCTTTTGGCAAAATGGCCATCTTTACTGTACTAATCCTGCCAATCCATGAGCATGGCAGATCTTTCCAACTTCTGAGATCTTTCTCAATTTCTTTCTTCAGAGATTTGAACTTTTTGTCATACAGATCTTTCACTTGCTTGGTTAAAGTCACACCAAGATTTGGGACTATTGTGAAGGGTGTCATTTCCTTAAATTCTTTCTCAGCCTGTTTATCCTGGAGTAGAGGAAGGCTACTGATTTGTTTGAGTTAATTTTATACCAAACACTTTGCTGAAGTTGTTTATCAGGTTAAGTAGTTCTCTGGTGGAACTTTTGGGGTGGCTTTAAGTACACTATCATATCATCTGCAAATAGTGATAATTTGATTTCTTCCCTTTCAATTTTTATCCATTTGACCTCCTTTTGCTGTCTGATTGCTCTGGCTAGGACTTCAAGTACTATATTGAATAAGGAGGGAGAGAGTGGGCAGCATTGTCTAGTCCCCGATTTTAGAGGGATTGCTTCAAGTTTCTCTCCATTTAGTTTAATGTTAGCTACTGGTTTGTTGTATATTGCTTTTACTATGTTTAGATATGGGCTTTGAATTGCTGATCTTTCCAGGACATTTATCATGAAGGGGTGCTGAATTTTCTCAGCATCTGATGAAATGACCATGTGGTTCTTATCTTTGAGTTTGTTTATATAGTAGATTACATTGATGGATTTTCATATATTCATTCCTGCATACCTGGGATGAAACCCACTTAACATGTTGGACGATCATTTTGATGTATTCTTGGATTCGGTTAGCAAGAATTTTATTGAGTATTTATGGTTCAGTATTCATAAGAGAAATTGGTCTGAAGTTCCCTTTCTTTGTTGGGTCTTTGTGCGGTTTTGGTATAAGAGTAATGGTGGCTTCATAGAAGAAATTTGGTAGTGCTCTGTCTGTTTCAATTTTGTGGAATAGTTTGGACAATATTGTTATGAGGTCTTCTATGAAGCATCTGTACTGAACGCATCTGGACCTGGGCTCTTTTGGGTTGGGAGACTTGTAATAACTGCCTCTATTTCATTAGGAGTTATGGGGTGTTTTAGTTGATTTACTTATTCCTGATTTAATTTTGGTACCTTGTATCTGTCTAGAAAATTGTCCGTTTCCTCCAGATTTTCCATTTTGTTCAATATAGGTTTTTGTAGTAGGATCTGATTTTTTTTTTAATTTCTTCTGATTCTGTTGTTTTATCTCACTTTTAATTTCTGATTTTGTTAATTTGGACACTCTCTGTATCCTCTGGTTAGTCTGGCTAAGGGTTTATCTAACTTGTTGATTTTCTTAAAGAACCAGTTTTTGGTTCTGTTGATTCTTTGTATAGTCCTTTTTGTTTCTACATGGTTGATTGCAGCTCTGAGTTTGATTATTTCCTGCTTTCTAATTTGCTTCTTTTTGTTCTAAAGCTTTTAGGTGTGCTGTTAAGCTGCTGATATATGCTCTCGCCTTTTTCTTTCTATAGGCACGCAGAGCTATGAGTTTTCCTCTTAGCACAGCTTTCATTGTGTCCCATAAGTTTGGGTATGTTGGACCTACATTTTCATTAAATTTTAAGAAGTCTTTAATTTTTTTCTTTATTTCTTCCTTGACCAGATTATCATTGAGTAGAGCATTATTCAACTTCCATGTGTATGTGGACATTCTTTCCTTATTTTTATTGAAGACCAGCTTTAGCCCGTGGTGGTCTGATAGGACGCATGGGATTATTTCTATCTTTCTGTATTTGTTGAAGTCTATTTTCTGACCGATTATATGGTCAATTTTGGAGAAAATACCATGAGGTGGTAAGAAGAAGGTATATCCTCCTGTTTTAGGATAGAATGTTCTATAAATATCTGTTGAGTCCATTTGATTCATGACTTCTCTTAGTCTGTCTATGTCTTTGCTTAATTTCTGTTTCCACGATCTGTCCATTGATGAGAGTGGGGTGTTGAAATCTCCTACTATTATTGTGAGAGGTGCAATTTGTGCTTTTAGCTTTAGTAAGGTTTCTTTTATGTATGTAGGTGCCCTTGTCCTTGGAGCATAGATATTTAGGATTGAGAGTTCATGTTGGTGGATTTTTCCTTTGATGAATATGATATGTCCTTAATTATCCTTTTTGATGACTTTTAGTTGAAAATCGATTTTATTCAATATTAGAATGACTACTCCAGCTTGCTTCTTTAGACCATTTGCTTGGAAAGTTGTTTTCCAGTCTTTTACTCTGAGGTAGTGTCTGTCTTTGTCTCTGAGGTGTGTTTTCTGTAGGCAGCAAAATGCTGGGTCTTCATTGCATATCCAGTTTTTAAATCTGTGTCTTTTTGGGGGGTAATTCAGTCCATTGATGATGAGAAATTAAGGAATAGTGATTTTTGCTTCCCGTTATACTCATATTTGTAGGTGAGATTATATTTGTGTACTTGTCTTCTCTGTTTTGTTGCAAAATGATTAGTTTCTTGTTTTTTCTAGGGTGTTGCTTGCCTTCTTGTGTTGGGCTTTACCATTTATTTTCCTTTGTAGGGCTGGATTTGTAGAAAGGTATTGTGTAAATTTGGATTTGTCATGGAATATCTTGGTTTCACCATCTATGTTAATTGAGAGTTTTGCTGTATACAGTATCCTGGGATGGCATTCGTGCTCTCTTAGGGTCTGTATGACATCTGTCCAGGATCTTCTGGCTTTCATAGTCTCTAGCGAGAAGTCTGGTGTAATTCTGATAAGTCAACCTTTATATGTACTTGACCATTTTTCCTTACTGCTTTTAATATTCTTTCTTTGTTTTGTGCATTTTCTGTTTTGACTATTATGTGACGGGAGGAGTTTCTTTTCTGGTCCAATCTATTTGGAATTCTGTAGGCTTCTTGTATGTTTATAGGCATCTCTTTCTTTAGGTTAGGGAAGTTTTCTTCTATGATTTTGTTGAAGATATTTACTGGTCCTTTGAGCTGGGAGTCTTCACTCTCTTTTATACCTATTTTCCTTAGGT
Source organism: Rattus rattus (assembly GCF_011064425.1). Lineage (NCBI taxonomy): Eukaryota > Metazoa > Chordata > Mammalia > Rodentia > Muridae > Rattus > Rattus rattus. The sequence continues at coordinate 1,801,018 of NC_046161.1, forward strand.
TTGATCTTCTCATTTTGTCCTGGATTTCCTGTATGTTTTGGGTCAGTAGCTTTTTCTGTTTTACATTATCTTTGACAGTTGTGTCAATGATTTCTATGGAATCTTCTGCTCCTGAGATTCTCTCTTCTATCTCTTATATTCTGTTGTTGATGCTTGTATCTACAGTTCTTTGTCTCTTCCTTTGGTTTTCTATAGCCAGGGTTGTCTCCATTTGTGCTTTCTTTATTGTTTCTATTTCTATTTTTAATTCCTTCATTTGTTTGGTTGTGTTTTCTTGTAATTCTTTCAGGGATTTTTCTATTTCCTCTCTATAGGCTTCTACTTGTTCATTTGTGTTATCCTGCATTTCTCTAAAGCAGTTCTTCATGACTCCATCATCATAATCAAATGTGATTTAAAATCTAGATCTTGCTTTTCTTGTGTGTTTGGATATTCAGTGTCTGCTTTGGTGGGAGAATTGGGCTCCGATGGTGCCATGCAGTCTTGGTTTCTATTGCTTGGGTTCCTGTGCTTGCCTCTAACCATTAGGTTGTCTCTGGTGTTACCTTGTTCTGCTATTTCTGACAGTGGCTAGACTGTCCTATAGGCCTGTGTGTCAGGAGTGCTGTAGACCTGTTTTCCGGTTTTCTTTCAGCCAGTTATGGGTACACAGTGGTCTGCTTTCAGGCATGTAGTCTTTCCTGTCTACTGGTCTTCAGCTGTTCCTATGTGTGTTTGTCCTGAGTCCACCAGGCAGGTCACTTAGAGCAGAAAAGTTGGTCTTACCTCTGGTCTTGGGCCTGAAGTTGCTCCTCAGTGATTGGTTTCTGCTCTCTCTGAAGGCAGCAACCTGAAGGGCCTGCCCTGCCTCCTCTCAGGTCCCTGTGCACAGGGGCCCAGATGGCACTAGGTGTTTTCCTCTAGAGTAAGATATGTAGGCCGAGAGTAGTCTCCTCTAGTTTCCCAGGTATGTCTTCCCCTATTAAGGTCTAGTTCTCCCTCCCATAGGATTTGGGTGCAGGGAGCTGTTTGATTGGGTCCCTTTAGATCCGGGAGCAGTTTGTACCGCAGGGCTCCTGTAGCTTGTGTGCCCTTATCTTCCTGCTCCCAGGGGCCATAAACAGTTTCCTCTTGGGCCAAGGATGTGGGCAAGGGTGGCCAGTACTCGTGGTCTCTCCTGCCCTTCAGTCTCAGGAGTGCCCACCTCTCTGGGAGATGAACTCTGTCTCCCACAGGGTTTGGGAACAGGGAGCTTTGGGCAGGATCAGAGAGGTTCAGGTTCTAGCTAGAAACTGGAGGTGTCGGGTTCCATAGGAATTTTGCCTTTGTGTGTCCTGAGTCTAACAGGCAGGCACTTGGAGCAGAAAAGTTGGTCTTACCTCTGGTCTTGGGCCTGAAGTCGCTCCTCAGGGCGCTTTTGTTTTTAACTCAGAATTAATTTATATTAAAGCCCATGAACTTTACATTTACTTAAGGGTGTTGTGTAGAGACTTTTAATCTAGCAACATGGTTGCTCTGGTAAAGGATCATATCCAAAGACCTAAGTGTGTCTGATTCACCTGGAAGTGTGGAATATTTGCCAAAGAAAAATGAGTAAAACATACTGAGTAGAACTAGCATAGGGCAGGGAACATGTATACTACAGGTTACAGTGTCAAATCGATAGGATTTCCTAATTATGTCATTCAAGAATACCACTTTTGCCCATCTCCATCTTCATCTTCATATACCTGACCCACATTCATGGTTGTCTTGCATTCAATTCAACCTGAGTGCACATGGCCTTTTCTCTTGTTCATGACTCTGAAATACTGGCACAAGGATTCTTTTGTTCACTTTCTTTCTGCTCACAAAATGAACAGCACATAATGACCCAGATTCTCATACTACACTGTGAAGTAACTAAATATCAGGACACCTAGAACCAGAACAATACCAAACAACCAGAGCTCTCAGGGAGTAAACAACAATCCAAAGAGTACATGTGAACAGATTCATGCCTCCAGCTGCATATATAGCAGAGGATGGCCTTGTTGGGCATCAATGGGAGAAAAAGCCCTTGGTCCTGCCAAGGCTTAATCCCCCAGTATAGAGGAATGTCAGGGTGAGGAGGTAGGTGGTTGGGTTGGGAAACACCCTCATAGAAGCAGAGGTTAGGCACATGGATTTAAGGATGGGAAACCAGGAAAGAGTGTAACATCTGAAGTGTAAATTAAAAAGTCCAATAAAAAATCCATAATCTGCTACTTGAATGAGATACTCAAAGAAACTAGATTTCCTACCAAAATTGGGAGTCAGGATTGACTCAAGGCTTTTTCTATTAAAGGGAAAAGTTTACAATGATAGTAACATTCTCTTCCTTTATTACTGTGGATATCTCATTTATTCTCTTTCCCAAATGACACTTAATTTACATTTTAGGCAACATGTACCCATTTTAATGAAACCCAACAACATGTGTTTGCCCATTTTTAGACTACAATGTCAGAGACAATGAAGATAATTATATGTCATCAAAATATCTTGGACTTGAAAGCTAAACATGTTACCTTCTGGTAGAATCATATAAAATGAGGCTGGAGAGGCAGTCCATGTAAGCTTATGTAGATAGATCAGTTAATGAGCCTGATTCTTCTCTAAAACATGAGTGAGTCACCATTGCAAGTTTTCAGTTGGCCTACAAGAAAAAGTGATGTGAAGATTAAGAGGGCTTTCTGTAGCTGCAGTGTGTTAAGTGGAATGGAAGTGGAGCAGAGTAAATGATAGACAACAAAGTAGATTTTATAACAATCAAGATAGCTTGTAGTAGCTTGAGGGTAAAGGACATTTAAAGACTGAATCAAATTAATAAATATGCAAAGGATAAACAAATTGAACATGGAAATACATTGTAAATAGTAGGTGATGCATACAAGAAGAAAAGGAGACATTTTAATATTTTAATCTAAAATGTTTAGCTGAATAGTGTGGTGTTTTTTGATGATTAAGTAGAACAAAAACAGATTTGTGGTAATTACTATAAATACACTCAATTTAATATGATATATTTGTAGCCACACTGGGACATCTAATTTTCTGGATTCAGAAAATATACCAATGCTGGAGAGTTTTGAATTTATGTGCATTTGAGTAATGATGGGAGGTTTTGATATTGGACCATCTGGATAGATACCATAAAAAAGAGAAAAAAGAAACTTTAAGGAATTGGAGACAAAATCCTGTGAGGTATGATGATAAGCATTAGTTCAAATTCCCTAGTTTAAGTTCATATTGAATCCAATTTGTGTTATCTGACTACAAAATGGTAATAGGTTACACTTGAAGGTAAGGATTTGAGAGCTTGAGATAAAATGCTATTTATCACTTAATAACTATTTTCCTCAGGATAATTTCATTTGGGTTTTAGTATTCCTATAGAAAAAATAGTTAAAAAATTCTAAAAAATATGTAGAACTCTCTAAACAACTTATTGTAAAAAAGTAATTATCTTTCTAAAGCAAAGATACAGTATTTGTGATGTAGCAGTTTTTAACAAATAGAATCTCCTATAAAAACAACTCATTTATCTTAGAAATATCAAAATAACAAACATCTGTCAGAAATTTTAACAGTTTACTTAATAAATAAATATGCACATATAATAAATATTTATTACAAACCGGAATTATCAAAACTATTTTAAATGCTATATATTTGGTGTTTTAAAAATCACCAGAGACTAAAGACACTTTAAATGTAAAATATGGAAAGATTACTTTTCTAGGTCATTTCAAAAACATTATTTGTTATTACAAACAATAAATAAGTCAAATCAACTTTTATTACTAACAATTATGGAGCCGGAGAGATAATTCCACTGTTAAAATGGCTTACTGTTGATATAGTTGACTCAAATTTGTTCCCAACTACCACATGGAAGCTTGTAGTCAGCTTTAATTCTACTTGCAGAGGACATGATATCATCTTAGGCATTTGTGTGTACTTGCTCTAATTCAGAAACATGTGGGCACACACACAAACACACACACACACACACACACACACGAACACACAAATAAATACCAATGAAAATTTCCTCTTAGACTATTTTTAAGATAATACAACCTAGCTATTCTTGGCTAACATAACATGATCATCTTATGAATATGTCTCACACCTGGGTTTTAATTCTTAAAGAAAGGCAACTAAGCTGCCATCTGGGGAAGGACGTAGAAGTCATGAAATATTAACAGAGAAAAAACATTTCGTATTTTACTTTTTAACTGGGCTGAAAAGCAGCTTTTAATTTCTTACAAAGATTTTTTCCATATATATTTTTATTGGATATTTTTTATTTATATTTCAAATGTTATTCCCTTTCCCGGTTTCCCATTCATAAACCCCTATCCCATGCTCCCTCCACTTTCTTCTATGAGGATATACTCCCTCCAATACCATCCCCACTTCCTGCCTTCTTGCCCTGACATTCCCCTAGACAGGGAGGTCAAACCTTGGTGGGATCAAGGGCTTCCCCTCCCACTGGTGCCCAAGAAGGCCATCCTATGCTACATACTCTATTGGAGTCAGGAGTCTGTCCATGTGTCCTGTTTGGGTAGTGGTTCAGTCCCTGGGAGCTCTGCTTGGTTGGGATTTATGTTTTTATGGGTTGTAAGCCCCTTCTTTCCTTTCTGAACTCCTCCAATGGGGACCCATTCTCAGATCAAAGGTTTCCTGCTAGCATTCGCTCCTGTATTTGTTATGTTTTGTCTGAACCTCTTAGGAGATAGCTATAGAAGGCTCCTGTCAGCATGCACTTCTTGGATTCATCAATATTGTCTACACACACACGCACATATGGGCTTGATTCTGAGGAGGGGCAAGCTCTGAATGGCCATTACTTCAGGCTCTGCTCCAAACTTTGTCTCCATATCACCTCCTATGAATAATTTGTTCCAACTTTTAAGAAGTACTGATGCATCTGCACTTTGATCATCCTTCTTCTTGAGCTCCATCTGGTATGTAGATTGGACTTGGGGAATTTGAGCTTTTGGGCTAATATCCAATTATCAGTGAGTGTATATCATTTGTGTATTTTATGATTGAGTTACCTCACTCAGGATATTTTCTAGTTCCATCCATTTGCCTATGAATGTAATGAAGTCATTGTTTTTTGATAGCTGAGTACTCCGTTGTGTAGATGTACCACATTTTCTGTATCCATTCCTTTGTTGCTTGGTTAGAGTTACACCGAGGTATTTTCTGTAATTTGTGACTATTGAAAAAGGTGTTGTTTCCCTAATTACTGTTTTAGCTCATTTATCCTTTGAGTATAGGAATGCTACTGATTTGATTGAGTTAATTTTATATCCTGACACTTTGGTGAACGTGTTTATCAAGCTTAATAGTTCTCTGTTGGAACTTTTGGTGCCATTTAAGTATAATATCATATATTATGCAAATAGTGATGTTTTGATTTCTTCCTTTCCAATCTGTATCCCTTGACATCCTTTTGTTTTCTGATAGCTCGGGCTAGGACTTTGATTGCTATATTGAGTAGATAAGGAGAGAGTGGGCAGCCTTGTCTACTCCCTGATTTTAGTGGGATTGCTTCAAGTTTCTCACGATTTAGTTTGATACTTGCTACTGTTTTGCCCTATGTTGCTTTTACTATGTTTAGGTGTGGACATTGAATTCCTGATCTTTCCAAGTCTTTTATCATGAAGGGTTGTTCAATTTTTGCAAATGCTTTCTCATCATCTAGTGAGATGATCATGTATTTTTTTCTTTGAGCTTGTTTATATAGTTAATTATGTTGATGGATATATTGAACCATCTCTGCATCCTGATTTCTGATATTGTTAATGTGGATACACTCTCTATGCCCTCTGGTTAGTCTGGCTAAGATTTTATCTATCTTGTTGATTTTCTCAAAGGACCAACTCCTGTTTTTGTTGATTCCTTGTATAGTTCTTTTTGTTTCTTCTTGCTTGATTTCAGTTCTGAGTTTGATTATTTTCTACCTTCTAATCCTCTTGGGTACATTTGCTTCATTTTGCTCTAGAGCTTTCTGGTGTGCTGTCAAGCTGTGAATGTATGCTTTATCCAGTTTCGGTTTGGAGGCATTCAAAACTATGAGTTTCCCTCTTAGCACAGCTTCCATTTTGTCCCATCAGTTTGGGCATTCTGTGCCTTCATTTTCATTAAATTCTAAGACATCTTTAATTTCTTTCTTTATTTCCTCCTTGACCAAATTATCATTGAGTAGACCATTGTCTAACGTCTTTCTGAATGTGGGCTTCTGTCATTTTTGTTTTATCGAAGAACAGCCTTAGTCCATTGTGATCTGATAGGATGAATGGAATTATTAGAATCTTCTTGTATTTGTTGTGGCTTGTTTTGTGACCAATTATATAGTCAATTTTGGATAAGGTACTTTGAGGTTCTTAGAAGAATGTATATTCCTTTGTTTTAGGGTTAAATGTTCTATAAATATGTGTTAAATGCATTAGGTTCATAACTTTTGTTAGTTACTCTATGTCTTTGTTTAGTTTCTGTCTCCATGATCTGTACATTGATGCCAGTGGAGTGTTGAAATCTCCCACTATTACAGTATGTAGTGCAATGCCTGCTTTGAGATTTAGTAAGGTTTCTTTTATGAATGTAGGTGCCTTTGCATTTGAATCATAGATATTTAGGATTGAGAGTTCATTCTGGTGGATTTTTCCTTTGATGAATATGGAGTGTACTTCCTTATCTTTTTTGATAACTTTTGGTTGAAAGTCAATTTTATTGGGTACTAAAATGGCTACTCCAGGTTGTTTCTTGGGACCATTTGCTTGGAAAATATTTTTCCAGTCTTTTACTCTGAAGTAGTATTTGCTTTTTCACTGATGTATGTTTCCAGTATGCAGCAAAATGCTGTCTCCTCTTTCCATATGCAGTCTGTTATTCTATATCTTTTTATTGGATAATTGAGTCCATTGAAATTAAGAGATATTAAAGAATAGTGACTGTAGTTTTCTGTTATTTTTGGATTAGAGGTGGAGTTATATTTGTGTGGCTCTCTTCCTTTGTGTTTGTTGCAAGGATGTTATTTTCTTCCTTTTTCTAGGATGTAATTTCCCTCGTTTTGTAGACTTCCATCTATTACCCTTTGTAAAATTTTTATATCTAGAAGGTTTCTCCTAACCTTTACACTCCTGATAGTGCCCGTGCTGCCACGGTGCTGAGAACAGGGCATAGGTCTGGGGGATTTAAGAAAAGTCCTATACTTGGGTCATTGATGTTATGAGAATGCCAAAGCTTTACTGGGATTCACGGTACATATACCACAAATCCATCGGGTGGAATATTCCAGGAGGCACAGTGGAAAAACAAGTTTGTGCCCTCAGGGGGAAATAAAAGGAACAAAAATCAAGTACTGACTTAACAGTGTTACCACCCAGGTGTTATTGCCCAGGTGTTACTGCCCATTGGCCAAACAGAAAGGCCCAGATGTTCTTATGTTAACAACAAAAGTGTCCACATACATCAGAAAGGCTCAGCAGGGGCAAACACTGAGGGTGCCCAGGAGTTCCGATAATTTTCCCATTTTTTTTTTTTATTTTTTAAAGTAGTACCTGCCTTAGGTCACTGTAGGAAAACCAATAGCATTGCCCATCTTTGGGAATTTCTACCAGTCTCAGAGCCCCTGCCTTAATTGGGCATTGGTCCCAAAGAGTTGCCCATTTTTGACTAATGACTTCTCATGAAGCCTGAGCCAGATTTGGGCAGAGGATTTGTCTCCTGCGAAGGAGAGCAATACCTGCTTAGTTGCTGCTCAGGACAGGGAATGCTGTCTTTGCATGAGGTAAGAAGCAAAAGGCCAAGTACTGTGGCACTGAGAGCCATGACACCGAGGGCCACTATAAGGTTTCACACAGACATGTGTGAAAAGAGAACAGGAGACCATAAGAGATCAAGCTGTTCCTGTAAACCAATGGCTTTTGATTTAAACTTAGAATTCCTAATTGTCAGTAACATCTCTTGAAAGTTTATCCACTGTGCTTGCTTTAACAATAGATTGGGTGAGGGAAATCCCAGACACTGCAGCTGCAGTGGACGTAATGGCAAAGGGTGCCACAATACCAGTGTTGATCCCAAAGTCTCCCTCATGATGGTTCAGGATCTGCTGACTCTCTCCAAAATGACAGACAGGCAATGGAAGTATGCCTGAGATCCGCAAACCCAGGGCAGTATTCTCTGGTCCCCAGCAGCTTCACGTAGATGGCAATGAATGTGAAGAATGGTCAAGATTATTTCCAGCATTAGTACCATACAAGTAACACAAAGATCATCAATCCATTGTTCCAAATGTATAAATCTTCTTGAATACTCAAAACATTAACATTTTTGTTAAATAATTAACAAAAGTAACTGTCCTAACTTCTTGGGTCAAAGAAATAGTGCTATTAATTAAATAGTTATACCACCATACCAGCAATAATCAAACCCACAAACCTATTGTTTCTGCTTAAAGCCTGCCTCATTTCTTTTAATATTTGTAAGCGTTTTTCAGAATATCAAGGTTCTATAATATTCACAAGCAATAAAACAAAAGCTGGTATATGACAAATTTCAATATAGTAATAAAATTAGAAAGTGTAAAATCAATATAACTTATATTAAATACTGTAGAAGAAACAAAAATCATTTTATCATTACCAATAAATAAAAGATTAGGAATTTTAACACATGCACTAACAGTTTTTTTTGTTTTTTGTTTTTTGTTTTTTTCGGAGCTGGGGACCGAACCCAGGGCCTTGCGCTTGCTAGGCAAGCGCTCTACCACTGAGCTAAATCCCCAACCCCACTAACAGTTATTTAAAATCTAGATCCTGTATCAACTTTATCCACTGCAAATGTATCTTCACATAAGACAATTGTGAATTTTCAAATGTCTCTGAAAATGTCTAGAACCAATCTTTCAAATGAAAACTGTTATTTCCAATATTGGATGATCAGTCCATGATTGAGTCAGAATTACTTGTCACATAAAAGGAAAGAGAACAGTCATAACTCCTCTTTGATTAATGTTCTGAAGGCAGTTTCCACAGTCTCTATGTTCTCTGTCCCACAAGGTTTAAAACTTGAACAAGGCAGCTTGTCCAATCTGGGATATAGGCAAGCAAAGATGGGTCAGGAACATGTGTCCAAAACAGCTTCCTAGTTACCACTATCAGGGCACTTAGCAAGCTCACAAGTCAACATCATTCTTTGTCCCAGCATCAGTATGTCTCAGCATCCACTCTGGCAGCTAGCACACTCCTGCAGCATGGTGCAGAAAAAACACAAACTTGCCCTCTTTCCCATATTACATACCTGAACAGGATCATGCCATATGTCAGTAAGTGGTTCCTTTTATTTTACCTACACATAAATATGCCTAGTTATAGAGTGCCATGGACACTCAGAGAGTTTTGGCATCCATATTTTAAAATTTAAAATAAAAAGAGCATTATTTAGATAATTGTATGGTATACAGGGATATAACATTCCCTTTTTCATTTATGAAGATATTGTAGCTGCTTCTTGGTATAGGGAGTTATAATAAGATCTTGTTCCTTGTCAATGGTCTGTAAGTTAAGCAAGCTCTCTAAATGAAAACCTTTCACAATCAACAGGATATAAAGAAACAGCATAAAAGCAATCCTTTAAATTCTTAATAATTTTATATGCATTTCCTGAAATGGCAGTTGATGTCAGCAAATAGGCTGTAATGCTTTCACAAGTTCCATAGCCTCAACCCTTTGCAAATCCTGAGACAATCTCCACCTCCTTGATTTTTTCTTAATTACTGATAAGTGTGAGCTAGAATCCTGTGATCAAACTGTAAACTGCAGCCAATGTAAGATTGGCAATTTAACCACAATTTTTAAATTTCCCTTGCAACATCTGAGCACACCCACAACTTTGGAAAGCAAAACTCAACCTCCAACAAACAATCTAGTCTCCAAAATCCAGTGTCTCTAAAACACCATGTCTATCCCTCATGTTACAAAGTTTGACTGCCAATTCCTGCACACAAATGCGTAGCGGTGCAGCCTCCAATACCTCAGAGAGTTACTTCTTTAAATCTTATCTTTTATAAGTCTGATTTCTAAGATAAGAACTAAACAAAATATTACCCAAGTTAGAGATAGCTTTGGAGACCTGTTTCTCTGGATTGGCTCATGCCATGTATTGTCTAGAATGACTCCATCCAAATTACCGGTTTTTAAGCCAAATTTCTGTAATCAATGTTACAAGTTTCTAACCATACCCAATAACTTAAAAGCCAATAATCTATAACTAAGATACGTAGAGCATATTTATACATTTAAAACCAATCAGGAACAAAAATGAAGTGGCTATATACATCTTTAATATTTAGACCAAACACAATTCTTACCTTTTCTAGCTGTAATTTTAAGAGAAGCACCTTGTCATCTGCTAAAAGCAATAATCACAGTCAGAGATTTTCCTAAGAAATACAATCATCAGATCCCTTACCACAGATGCAGAGAATCTGCTGGTCCCTTTAAGATAGGCTTGTGCAGACACTCAGAACCTGGGGAGCTTCTCCAGCTGACCTAGACTTCCAGTTACAGGTGCAGGGCTCCAAAGGCCAAATGAGACAACTATTGATTTATTGATTGATTGACTGATTGATTTTTGAAACAGTTTAAAATTAAAGCAAAGGGTGAGTAATGAGCATTTAAAGTTTTAACTATTTTTTTCCTTTTGAATATGAAACACAATAATTCAAGAAATGAGAAACAAAAAACAGAGACATAAATTGACAGACATGGACAGCTTGGTGCACCAAGGACAGACAATAGACATAGAGGGGGAGAACTCTCTAGATTTTAGCATAACTCTAAAATAACACACACACACACACACACACACACACACACACACACACACAAACAAAAACAAAAAAAACAAAAGAAACTTTACATTACCTTGTCCCTTTTTTACAAGGTTTACCAAATCTTTTTACTTTCCTTCACACGTACTTTTAATTCCCATGGTGTCCTTCATCCAATATGTTCCTTCAACTTCACTGGCTGGTTCCTGGAATGATGCTGTCAGGGACTCCTCTCTTTCCAAATCTCAATGGGACCTCCACTTGATAGCATCATCACAGTACCAAGAACCTGGCATAGACCTGGGGGATTGAAGAAATGACACACACTCAGGTCATTCCTGTTATGAGAATGCCAAACCTTTATGGAGGTTCACAGTACATATACTCCAAATCCACTGGGCAGAAAATTCCAGGAAGCACAGTGGAAAAACAAGTTTATGCCCTCAGGAATAAAACAGGAACAAAAAACAGGAACTGACTTAGCAGGAACCTAGGTGTTCCTGCCCATCAGACAAACAGAAAGGCCAAGATGTTCCTTTGTTAAGAACAAAATTTCCACATACATCAGCAAGGGTCAGCAGGGGGCAAACACTGAGTGGGCCCAGGAAGTACACACTTCTCAGAGTTGCTTCATACTTGATCAAAGTCCATTATGACACAATATAGCAGAAACAGTTCAAAGCAATTTGCTGCACACATCATTTTATTTTCATTAAATATTCATGGTTTTTACACAGAGTTCTGATATTGGAAATTCAATTTTCCTGATTTTTTCCTGAGGTGTGGTAGCAAAGTAAAATTAAGCTGAGACTAGAAAATAGTGCTTTCAGTATGAAAACAATATATTCAAAAGTAATAATGGGGTTATCATGAGAATGTGGTCCTGAAGTACATACAATGAACATGAACATGGCATCAAAGAATTTATTAAATCAAAATGCATTGAAGCTCAAGAGGAAATGGTTCAGACAATAATGCCTTTGCTTTACTTGCAAAAAAGAAATCATTGAATTTGATCCCATGTATATACACACACCACACACACACATTATATGTATATGTATATGTATATGTATATGTATATGTATATGTATATGTATATGTATATATATATGTATATGTATATGTATATGTATATGTATATGTATATGTATATGTATATGTATATGTATATGTATATGTACATGTCAGCTGCGACAGTACACACTTAATACAAGACCTGGACAAGCAGAGGTAGGAAGTTAGGATGAAAGATTGCCAGGGTCATGGTTGGTTATCTTAAACTTCATGAGTTTCAGAGAAGAGATAAAGTGTTTTTCAACAATATCAACACAGAGAAGAGAAGGAGGAGAAAGAGGAAGATGACCTGTGTTTGAAGAATAATACAGGGTTTTTTTCTGTGTGTGTGTGTGTGCGTGTGTGTGTGTATGTGTGTCTGTATGCATTTGCAAATCCACATGTATGTGTGTGTTCTCTGTATGCATATTCAAATTCACTTACATATATGCATGCACACAAACACACACACACAAAGACAAAAATGAAGTTAAAGAGTATACTCATCAAAGCATCATCTACTGTGATTCTTGAGAGCAAACATAATTGCTACCCTCTTCAAAAAGAGTTAGCTTCTTCCCAATGACCAAACAGCTATGAAAAACAGTAGATTTCATGCATCACTTAAACCACAGTTTGTTAAATTACCTTCACTTTAAAATGACTAAGGATTTGCAATTTGATTCTGCAAGCCACAGATTTCCAAATTTCAAGACTGTCTGTTAGTTTAAAATGCTTAACGGAATTTTCTATTATTGCCATTTGTTTGTTTGCTTGTTTACTTTAATTATTTGTTTTATAGTGGTTTTTATTGAATATATTATGTATTTACATTTCAAATGTTATCCACTTTTCTGGCTACCCCCTATCGCATATCCCTCCCCCTGCTTCAGTGAGGATGCTCCCCCTCCCACCCACTCACTCCCACCACAACACGCTGGGATTACCTTACACTGGTGAAATGAGCCTTCACAGATCAAAGGCTTCTCCTCCTATTGATGCCACACAATGCCATCCTCTGCAACATATGCACCTGGAGCTATGGGTACCCCCATGTGTACTCTTTGGTTGGTGGTTTAACCCCAGGGAATCTCTGGGGCATGTGGTTATTTGATATTAATTTTCTTCCTATGGGATTAAAAAATCCCTTCAGCTCCTTCAGTCCTTCTTCGAACTCCTCCCTTGGAAACCCAAGCTCAGTCTGATGGTATTCCGTGTTTTGGGGCTAACATCCACTTATCAGTGACTATATACCAAGTATGTTCTTTTGTGACTGGGTTACCTCAGTCAGGGTAATATTTTCTAATTCCATCCATTTGCCTAAGAATTTCACCAAGTTGTTTTTAAGAGCTGAGAAGTACTCCATTGTGTAAATGTACCAAATTTCTACAAACATTCCTCTGTTGAAGGAGATTTATGTTCTTTCCAGCTTCTGGCTATTATAAATAAGGCTGCTATGAACATAATAAAGCATGTGTCCATGTTATATTTTGTATCATCATTTGGGTATATGCTCAGGAGTCGTATAGCTGGGTTCTCAGGTAGCACTATGCCCAATTTATTGAAAAACTTCCATACTCATGTCCAGAGTGGTTGTACCAGCTTGCAATCTCATTAAATTGGAGGAGTGTTCCTCTTTCTTCACATCCTTGTCAGCATCTGATGTCACCTGAGAATTTAATCTTTCCCATTCTGACTGGGGTTTGTGGTGGAATCTCAGGGTTGTTTTGCTTTCTATTTCTTTGATGACAAAGGATATTGAACATTATTTTAGGTGCTTCTTGGTTATTTGATATTCCTTAGTTGAGAATTCTTTTTTTACCTCTCTACCGCATTTTTAAAAAGATTATTTATTTCTCTGGAATCTACCTCTTGAGTTCTTTGTATATTTTAGATATTAGCCCTCAATCAGATGTAGGATTAATAAAGATCCTATCCAAGTCTGTGGTTTGCCATTTTGTCTTATTGACAGTGTCTTTCCCTAACAGAAATTTTGCAATTGTATGTTGTCTCATTTGTCGATTGATGATCTTGGAGCATATGCCAATGGCATTCTGTTCCCCTGTGCCTATGTGTTTGAGGCTCTTCACCACATTCTCTTCTAACAGTTATAGTGTATTTGGTTTTATGTGGATGTCTTTGATCTACTTGGACTTGAGCTTTGTACAGTACAAAATAGAATGGAGTGATGTACATTCTTCTACATACTGACTGCCAGTTGAACCAACCCAATATTTTGAAAATGTCATCTCTTTTCCACTGATGGTTTTAGCTCCTTTGTCAAAGATCAAATGACCATACATATGTGGGTTCATTTCTGGGTCTTCAATTATATGCCATTGATCTACCTGACTATTTCTGTACCAATACAATGCAGTTTTCATCACTAGTAATCTATAGTACAGTTTGAGTTCAGAGATGGTGATTCAAGTGAATTTGCAAATTGCTCTTTGTAACTCTATGAAGAATTGAGTTTGGATTTGTATGGGGATTGCATTGAATCTATACATTGCTTTTGGCCAAATGGCCATTTTTCTATATTAATCCTGCTAAATTATGAGCATGGGAAGTTTTTCCATCTTCTGAGATCTTCAATTTCTTAAGAGTCTTGAGTTCTTGTCATACAGATTTTTCACTTGCTTGGTTAGAGTAACACTGAGGTATTTTTTGTTATTTATGACTATTTTGAAGGGTATCATTTCCCTAATTTCTTCTCAGCCTATTTATTTTTTGAGTAGAAGAGGCTACTGATTTGTTTGATTTAATTTTATACCCATCCACTTTGCTGAAGTTGTTTATCAGGTTTAGGAGTTCTCTGAAGGAATTTTTGGGGTCACTTAAGTATACTATCAAATACAATTTTGTCTGATTGCTCTCAATCCAACTTTAAGTACTATATTGAATAAGTAGGGAGAGAGTTTGCAGCCTTGTCTAGTCCCTGGTTTTAGTAGGGTTGCTTCAACTTTCTCTCCATTTAGTTTGATGTTGGCTACTGATCTGTTGAATATTGCTTTTACTATGTTTAGATATGGATCTTGAATTCCTGATCTTTCAAAGACTTTTAATATTAAGGGGTGTTGAATTTTGTCCAATGGTTTCTCAGCATCTAATGAGGTGGTCATGTGTTTTTTTATCCTTTGAGTCGGTTTGCATTGATGGAATTCCTTATATTGATTCATCCTTGCATCCCATAGATGAAGCCTACTTGATCATGAGTGAAAATAGTTTTGATGTGTTCTTGGATTCATTTTGCCAGAATTTTATTGAATATTTTTGCATGGATATTCATAAGGGAAATTGACCTGAAGTTCTCTTGCTTTGTTTTGTCTGTGTGTGGTGTAGGTACATAATTGTGGCTTCACAGAAGGAATTGGATAGTACTCCGTTTGTTTCTATTTTTTTGGGATAGATTTACAGTATTGGTATTAGGTCTTCTGTGAAGGTCTGATAGAATTCTGCACTAAACCCATCTGGTATTGAGTTTTTTATGGTTGGGAGACTTTTATAACAGCTTGAATTTTTTAGGAGATATGGGATTGTTTACATGGTTTATCTGATCCTGATTTGACTTTGGTACCTGTTATCTGTCTAAAGAATTGTCCATTTCATACAGATTTCCCAGTTTTGTTGAATATAGGCTTTCGTATTAAACTCTGGTGATTTTTTAATTTCCTCAGATTCTGTTGTTATGGCTCCCTTATCATTTCTGATTTTGTTAATTTGGATACACTCTCTTGCTTTAGGTTAGTGTAACTAACGATTTATCTATCTTGTTGATTTTCTCAAAGAAAAAACTCCTGTTATCTTCAATTTCTTTCTTTATTTCTTCCTTGAACAAATTATCATTTAGTAGAGTGTTGTTCAACTTCCTTTGGTATATGGGCTTTCCTTCATTATTTTTTGTTTGTTTGTTTTGCTTTGCTTTTGTGTTTGCTTGTTTATTTGTTTTTGAAGATTTTCCTTAGTCCTTGGTGATCTGATAGGATACATGGGACTATTTGAAACTTCTTTTATCTGTTGAGGTCTGTTTTGCAACCGATTACATGGTCAATTTTCAAGAAGGTAACATGACTTTCTGTGAAGAAGGTATATTCTTTTGTTTTAGGATGAAATGTTCTATAACTATCTGTTAAATCCACTAGGTTCATATCTCTTTTAGTTTCTCTATGTCTCTGTTTACTTTCTGTTTCCATGATCTGTCCATTGAAGAAAGTGGGGTGTTGAAATCTCTTACTGTTATTGTGTCAGTTGCAGTGTATGCTTTGAGCTTTAATAATATTTCTTTTATGAATGTAGGTGCCCATGGATCATAGATATTCAGGTTTGATAGTTTATCTTGGTGGATTTTTTCCATTGATGAACATAAAATGTTCTTCCTTATCTTTTTTGATAACTTTTGGTTGAAAGTAGGTTTTATTGGATATTAGAATGGCTACTCCAGCTTCTTTCTTGGTACCATTAACTTGGAAAATTTTTTCCAATCTTTAACTTTGAGGTACTGCCTGTCTTTGTCACTGATTTGTGTTTCCTTTGTGCAGTAAAATGCTGGGTCCTCTTTATGTATTCAGTCTTTTAGTCTATGTCTTTTTATTGGGGAATTGAGTCCATTAAGGATTATAGATATTAAGCAATAGTGACTGCTGTTTCCTGTTATTTTAGTTGTTATGAGTGCAATTATGTTTGTGTGGCTCTCTTCTTTTAGGTTAGTTGCAAGGAGATTACTTTCTTGCCTATTCCAGGGTGTAGTTTCTTTCCTTTGGTTGGGGTGTTCTGTCTATTATTTATTATAGGGCTGGATTTGTGAAAATATTGTGTGAATTTGGTTTTGACATGGAATACTTTGGTTTCTCCATCTATGGTAATTGAATGTTTTGCTGGATATACTATACTGGGCTGGCATTTGTGTTCTCTTTTGTCTGTATAACTTCTGCCCAGGATCTTCTGGCTTTCCTAGTCTCTGGTAAGAAGACTGGTGTAATTCTGATAGGTCTGTCTTTATATGTTACTTGACATTTTTCCCTTACTGATTTTAATATTATTTGTTTTTTTGTTTTGTGCGTTTTGTATTTTGATTATTATGTAATGGGAGGAATTTCTTTTCTGGCCCAATGTATTTGGAGTTCTGTAGACTTCTTGTATTTTTATGGGCATTTTTTTCTTAAGTTATAGAAGTTTTCTTCTATAATTTTGTTAAAGATATTTACTGGCCCTTTAAGTTGTGAGTTTTTGCTCCCTTCTATTCCTATTTTCCTTAAATTTGATCTTCTCATGGTATCTTGGATTTCTTGGATGTTTAGGGTTAGGAGCATTTGCATTTTACATTATCTTTAATAGTTGTTATAACATTTTCTATGGAATCTTCTCCCCTTGTGCTTCTCTCTTTTGTCTCTTGTATTCTGTTGCTGATGCTTGTGTCTAGGACTCCTAATCTTTTTCCTAGGTTTTCCAACTCCAGGATTGTCTCCCCTGTGATTTATTTATTCCTTCTATTTCCATTTTTATATCCTGGTAAGTTTTGTTCAATTCTGTCACCTGTTTGGTTTTGTTTTCCTGTAATTTTTAAGGGACTTTTGCTTTTTTCTTTTAAGGGCTTCTACTTGTTTATCTGTATTGCCCTGTATTTCTTTAAAGGAGTTATTTATGTCCTTCTTAAAGTCCTCTATCATCATAATAAGATGTGATTTTAGATGCAAATCTTGCGTTTCTGGTGTTTTGGGATATCCAGTATTGGCTCTAGTGGGAGAACTGGGCTCTGATTATGCCAAGTAGTCTTGGTTTCTATGGCTTATGTTCCTGGGTTTCCCTCTCTCCATCATGTTATCTCTGGTGTTAGCTTTTCTTGCTGTCTCTGACAGTGATTTGACCCTGCTGTAGGCCTGTGTGTCAACACTATTGTAGCTCTGTTTCCTTTCAGCTGGATCTGGCTACAAAGAGCTATGGACAGGTCAGCTCCATGTTCATGCACTAACAGGAAGGGTTCTGTCCCATACTGCTCCTCGGTTAGTGTGTCCTAAGGCTTTCAAACTGGTCGCTTGGGCAGAAGTGTTAGTCTTACCTCTTCTCTCAGGTATGTCAGCACGGCTGGTGACCAGCTTTCAGCTCTGTGCACAGGCAGAAAACAGAAGGGTCCTGCCCCTGACTGCTTCTAAGTCCCTGTACCAAGAAGGTACTAGGCAGGTTCCTCTTTGGCCAGGAATGTGAGCATTAAGTTGCTGTCTGCCCTGAATTCTCAGGATTGTTTGTACTTCTGAGAGTCCACCTCTCTCCCTAACAAGATTTGGGTCCAGAAAGCTGTTCCATTTATGTAATTTTTAAAATAAGCATTAATGAATAGATGTTGCTGCTGTTTTCTTGGGGAAAAACACTTCACTAATATTTTTAAATGGCTTCTAAAGACTTAGCTGTGGTTTATTCAGGATTCTTCTGTTTTACCAAATTGAGAACAACCCTGTATCACTGTAAAGCTAAGAAAGTATTAGGAAATTAGAACATCATTTTAAGGCTCTCTTGTTAACTTTCCAGCTTGCTTTAAATTTCAAGTTACAGTTGTGGTAAGAAATTATGTTTTTTCTTCTCATGTGACAAGAAAATATTTTCTACCTATATTTTGAGAATAATTAGTTCCTGATACATATTTTTTAGAAACTCTCATTTAATAGCAAAATGGACATTTCTAAAGCAAAATGTGAATCTTTCCCGAAATTTACTGGGAATTACTTTGTATGAGAGATTGTCATGTGTTTTGTTCTAAAACATGTGGTGTCCCCTACTATGCCTGTTATAAAACTAATGAATAGCCGTTTGGCTCTGTGGGCTTTTTGAATCTGGGCAAAATGTTATGATATTGTTATATATCTGAATCTGTAGTAGTAAGGACAGGTGGCAGGCTCTGCCCTAATGGTCCATTCTTTCTTACTGAGCCATCTAGAATACAGCTTCTTCTGGTAAACACTTCTGGACATAGATATGCTTTAAGACTAATTTGATTATCTTGAATCTCAGGATGTAAGGAAATTTGTCAAGCCCATGTAATTTTGTTTTTCTTGTTGGTTGTCATAGTGATGGTTGTGGTATTGATATTGGTATGTGTGTGTGTGTCTGTGTGTATGCTTGTGTGTGTGTGTTGTGTGTGTTGTGTGTTGTGTATGTTCTACTGGCAGCAGGCATTTTTTAAAGCATAGATTTTAGCTTATCCTAAAAAAATCTAAATATGAATGCGTGTATTATTTACCCTGATAAGGAAATGTGTGAATGTATAATTTTAAGAGTTGAAAGTATACCTGAGGACCCAGCTATACTTCTCTTGGGCATATACCCAGAAGATGCCCCAACATATAACAAAGATATATGCTCCACTATGTTCATAGCAGCCTTATTTATAAGAGCCAGAAGCTGGAAAGAACCCAGATGCCCTTCAACAGAGGAATGGATACAGAAAATGTGGTACATATACACAGTGGAATACTACTCAGCTATCAAAAACATTGAGTTTATGAAATTCATAGGCAAATGGATAGAACTGGAAAATATCATCCTGAGTGAGGTAACCCAATCACAGAAAAACACACATGGTATGCACTCATTGATAAGTGGATATTAGCCCAAATGCTTGAATTGTCCTAGATGCACAGAACACATGAAACTCAAGAGGGATGACCAAAATGTGATTGCTTCACTCCTTTTTTAAAAGGGGAACAAGAATACCCTTGGCAGGGAATAGGGAGGCAAAGTTTAGAACAGAGGCAGAAGGAACACCCATTCAGAGCCTGCCCCACGTACATATACAGCCACCAAACTAGATAAGATGGATGAAGCAAAGAAGTGCAGGATGACAGGAACTGGATGTAGATCTCTCCTTAGAGACACAGCCAGAATATGGCAAATACATAGGCAAATGCCAGCAGCAAACCACTGAACTGAGAACAGGACTCCCTGTTGAAGGAATCAGAGAAAGGACTGGAAGAGCTTGGAGGGGCTTGAGACCCCATATGAACAAAAATGCCAACCAAGCAGAGCTTCCAGGGACTAAGTCACTACCCAAAGATTATACTTGTACTGACCCTGGGCTCAAACTGCATAGGTAGTAATCAATAGCCTAGTAAGGGCACCAGTGGAAGGGGAAGCCCTTGTTCCTACCAAGACTGAACCGCCAGTGAACAGGATTGTTGGGCATAGGACGGTAAGGGGAGGACGATGGGGAGGGGAACGCCCATATAGAAGGGCAGGGGTAGGGGTTAGGGGGATGTTGGCCCAGAAACCGGGAAAAGGAATAACAATCTAAATGTAAATATGAAATACCCAAGTTAATAAAATGGAAAAAAAAGAGTTGAAGGTAAACAATTGAACAGTATTATGTATGAAAAACTAATTGATAACCTTGAGCACTTCAGATGCATGGACATAAAATGGCCACCGTGAATATAGTGATATTGGGCAAAATATGTGTTTGGATACAAGTTGGACTACTATATAGATATTTTGTTAATACTGTCTATGTATTCTGCAAAAACTACAAAATGTTCTTATTCAAGTAATATATTACTGGTTATTATTCACAGAAGTATAGAGAATCCATCCTTTTGGTGTAAAGATATAATATGTCTATGAATTGTGGAGATTAAATTAGAATTTTGCCACAATAAGAAACTACTGGCAGAAGTATACTTTTAAACCATCTGTGTGAGAATATTTCCCTCTAAATGAGGAACTGTGTAGCTACTGCAAGAGACGGGGTATAAAGAGATTCTGCCACAAATAGCAACTAGATTATTCTATCTCTGTGTGCCTTACATTCATTCCTTCATCTACCCTGAAAATGGTAACAAACAGAACCAGTACCTATCTAGAGAGTGCCAAGGTACATGCTTGGGATTGTATGGTCTTGATATTTCTCTCACAAAAGGAGGTGAAAACTGGGTTACCTTAGGAAAGCCCTCTGTCTCTCAGAAAGTAGCAGAAGGGTCCATTGGGCACTTGTCATTTGGAGGAGAAAACTCAAGCATCATACCATAGGCACTGGAAATGAGGCTGTCACAAAACTGTCCATAAAAGTATAGGTCTGGCATGATACATTAAAGTGGAATGATTTTATGTCTGTGAAAAATGTTGACCTTTATCCTTCTATTTCAAAAATATAGGAATGAAAATGAAGTATGCCAAGTCAGTAAAATACTAAAATTTGGTCATGACATGCATGTCTCAGTGGGTAAAGGTATTTGTCCTATATTCTTGGAAACGTGAGTTTGATTCCCAGATTTCAAGAAATTCCAAGAAGAACCAACTCTCCAAAAACTCCTTTTGATCATAGTAGGCATAGTTCTCACATACACATACTACACATGCACATACACACACCCACATACTACAAATGCATGCATACTCATTTGTATTTATTTATACAAGAACACACACATACTACACATTGAAACGTACACATGTGTACAGATACTTACACACATATATAGACAAACATACATAATAAATATTTTAAAATTCACTAAGATTACAATTTAAATATGAAAAGATGTTGACTAACAATGACAATGAGATTTTGAATCATGTAAAATTTATCGTTAAATAATTGTGACTAAATAACTGAAATATTTAAAGTATTTTATATTTATCTATTTTGTCAGTATTTTGCCTGGATATATGTATGCTAAGTGTCCATGGGGATCAAAAAAAGTGAATTATATCCCTGAGGACTGAAGATGGACAAGAGTGACATGTCATGTGGGTGCTGGAAATGAAAGTTAGGTCTTTAAAGAACCAGTAAGTAATCATAATGTCTGAGCCATTTTTTCCAACATTTTAATTATCATTAAGCAAGCATAACAGAAAATATCAGGAAAGACAGGACTCCATTTCAAAGTACTAAAAAAAGTGATAAAAAATAAGACATGATTCATAAAGAAACAATAATAAGTGATGGGGTGAAGTTTTTATCTAATGAGTTGTAGGCATTCAGATGAATTTCCCAGTACTGCAAGCAGAGAAAGAAAAAAAATGATGAAAATATATGGGGGAATAAAGCTTAATGACTGAGAATTACTAAGAGTGGCATGATTGACATTCTATCAGCTGTATAGAGTGCAGTGAGTTATCAGACTTCACACACACACACACACAAACACACACACAGGCACAGGCAGAGGCACAGACACTCACATGCAAAGGCATGTGCAGGCAATAAGCACAAAAAAAGAGGATAGTTTGTCTGTTACTCTAATAAAAATTTCTGAGATCCTATTCAGGCTTGCCATGATCTCCAGACTGATTCTTCATAATGGCCTGTAAAGTTTCATCTCTGATTTTAAATTCTCATTCATTTGCAATAAGATGAATTTGCATAATATTTAAAAAAGAATAGAAAAAATGTGTGGGAGCGAGAAGAGTGAAGGGACAGAGGAGATGGAAGGAAGGAGTAATTGTGATTTGTGACTGTGTACTAAACAAACAGCAATCCTATTGTTTATACATTTATTATGTGATTAAAATGTAAAAACAAATATTTAAAGGAAGCACTACTGTGATGAGTTATATAATTGTGTAACTAGGAACCAAAGAGTCAAATTTGAAAACAGATCAAATGTGTTCATCTAACTTGTACCAATAAATAAGTAAAATGACCCTTAGTGTCCTGACCTGTGAGACAGCAAAGGTAAAAAGAGGCCATACTCCTATCTCTCGAGTTCTAAGAATGTATTACAAATTAATATGTAAAGATGCTTAGGAAACATGGCAGTGCACTTTCCACATTTTTGCTAAAGGAATAAATCCACAAGTTTAAGGAGTTTGTGAAACCAACATATAATAACAGTCCTAAGACCATGAGAAGTGACAATTAAGCATCCAGTTTCTAATATATTTATAACACCCAAAAGGAAATGGCTCGTTCCCTTCAAAGGACAGCGATGTGTTTATAAAAAGATAAAGAGGGGGGTATGTCCTCTGGAGGTGTGATAATTTATGGGGGAAGGGGGTGCCTCAGTGGGCTCATCCCTTCTTCCTGAGGGACCAGCCACATACAATAGAATTTATGCAGGGCATGGAAAGGGTAGTATGGGCAGAGAATGACAGAGGGAGAGGGAGAGGGAAAGGGTGAGGGAGAGGGAGAAGGGAGAGAGAGAGAGAGAGAGAGAGAGAGAGAGAGAGAGAGAGAGAGAGAGAAGAGGTTGGCCATGTGGAGAGAAAGGGGGTAAGGGAATGGGGAGAGAGTGGAAGAAGAAAGGCAAGTGCAGGAGAGCAAGAGAGCAAGAGAGCAAGAGGGAACAAAAGAGCAAGGGAGTGAGGAGGGAAAAAGCAGCCTCTTTTATAGTGTCAGACATACCTGGCTGTTGCTCCAGGCTGTATACTATGGGATAGAGCTTAGACAGAATGCTAACACACACTATTTCAAATGAAATTGTTTTTACCTGAAATGAGAGAAGATAGAAAAAGGTGAAAGACTATTTTGCAAGTACTAGAAAAACAATGGCCCATTTTGATTTTTATATAGATTGAATGTATAAATACGAGTAATTCATTTGATGGTAAACATTCCAAATATTTTCTATAAAGGTAGGAGATTGGGAATGAACAAGCAAGTAACTAATACTGGTATTAATATTAATGAATAAATGTACTAGAATCACTTTTATTTTAAAATATGAGTGGCTACACTAATATCCATTAATGTTGAAATCGGGCTGTTCCCACCCAAAAGAAGGAGTCCAGGATGAGTTTCTTATGAATTTGAAGTATTTTATTAAGCCACACAGACCTTGCTATGCGCACTACATTTGTGACTGAAAATCTAAAGAGGTGGCCCTGATTATGAAAAGCAGGCTAATTTTTGTTGATGCAGTCAATTGTGATGAATGCTTGTAAGCATGTCAGGATACAACCTCTTTTGTTTGTTTGTTTGGTTGGTTAGTTGTTTGGTAGGTTTTTATTTTGTTTTGCTGTATTGTTTCCATTTTTAATATTATATTTATTTACATTTCAAATGTTATCCCTTCTCAGTTCCCCCTCCATAAATCTTGTTTCCTGTCCACTGCCCCCTCCCTCTGTGAGGATGCTCCCTCACTGGCCCACCCACTCTTGCTTCAGCACCCTAGTATTCCCCTACCCTGGGTCACTAAGCCTCCACAGGACCAAGAGGCTTCCCTTCTGGCGATGCCTGATAAAACAATCTTTGGCTACATATTCAGGTGAAGTCATAGGTCCTACCATGTGTACTTTTTGGTTGGTGGTTTAGTCTCTGGAAGCTCTAGGGAGTCTGATTATTTGACATTGTTGTTCTTTCTATGGGGTTGTAAACCCCTTAAGCTCCTTCAGTCCTTGCCCTAACCGGGGTCCCCAAGCTCAGTCTGATGTTTGGCTGCATACAACCCCATCTGTATTGGTTAGGTTCTGGCAGAGCCTCTCAGGGAACAGCTAAACAGGCTTCAGTCAACATGTACTTCTTGGCATCAGCAATAGTGTCTGGGTTTCATGTTCATAGATGGGATGGATCCCTAGGTGCAGTGGACTCTGGATGGCCTTTCCTTCAGTCTCTGCTCCACTCTTTGTCATCGCATTTGCTTTTGATGGGAGGAAGTGAGGATTGTTATTTTTGAGTGGGTGTGTGGCATTATTCTTCAAATGTGGAACATGCCTATCCACTGGATATGGTCTTTAGAGGTTGTATCTCCCCTTTATTGGGTATTTCTGCTAATGTTCTCCCAGTTGGGTCCTGGGAACCTCTTAGGTCCCTGGCATCTGTGATTTTCTAGTGGCTAACAAGAGTTCCCCCTCCACCACAGCTACACACCACCTTTCAAACTCCAGTCCCCTGTACTTCTCCCCCATCTCCTTTCATATATGAACTGGCCCCCCTTTTTCCTTCTACCTCCTCACTCCCTCCCAGATCTGTCTCTTGCTCTACTTCCCATGATTATTTTATTCCTCCTCCTGCTTAGGACCGTAGCATCCACACTTTGATGTGATCTTCTTTCTTCTTGAGTTTCATAAGGAGAAACCTTTGGTCACTTGATCTTTGAGAAAGGAACCAAAACCATTTGGTGGAAAAAAGACACCTTTTTCAACAAAGGCTGCTGGTTCAACTGGTGATCAGCATATAAAAGAATGCAAAACAATCCATTCTTTTTTGGTTTTAATTTAATGAATGATTTTTTACATTTTTCTTTTATTGAATATTTTAAATTTTATATTTCAAATGTTATCCCCTTTCCCAGTTTCCTTTCCAGAAACCTGCTCTCTCCCCCTGCTTCTATAAGGGTGCTCCCCTCCCAACTCCCTCCCAGCTCTTGCCTTGACATTACCCTACACCGGGGCAGCAAACCTTGACAGGACCAAGAGTATCATCTCCTCCCATTGATACCCAACAAGGCCATTCTCTGTTACATATCCAGCTGGAACCATAGGTCCATTCCTGTGTATTCATGTGATAGTGGTTTTGTTCCAGGTTGTTCTGGTTAGTTGATATTGTTCTTTTTATGGGGTTGCAAATGCCTTCAGCTCCTTTTGTCCTTTTCTCTAACTCCTCCACTGGGGACCTATTCTCTGTTCAATGGTTGGCTGTGAGCATATGTCTCAGTATTTGTCAGGCTCTGTCAAAGCCTTTCAGGAAACAATTATATCAGGTTTCTGTCAGCATGCACTTTTTGGCATCAGCAATATTTTCTGGGTGTGGTATATGAACTGGATATGGACTGGATCCCCATGTGGGGCAGTCTCTGGATGGCCTTTTGTTCAGGATCTGCTCCACACTTTGTCTCAATATTTCCTCCTGTGAGTAAATTTGTTCCCCTTCAAAGAAGGACTGAAGCAGCCACACTTTTATCTTCTTTCTTCTTGGGCTTCATGTGGTCTTTGAACTATATTTTACGTGTTCTGAGCTTTGGGGCTAGTATCCACTTATCAGTGAGTGCATACTATGTGTGTTCTGTAATGATTGGGTTACCTCCTACAGGATGACATTTTCTAGTTCCATCCATTTGCCTAAGAATTTCATGAAGCATTGTTTCTAATAGCTGAGTAGTACTCCATTGGGTAAATGTACCATATTTTCTGTAACCATTCTTCTGTTGAAGGACATCTGGGTTCTTTACAGCTTCTGGCTATTATAAATAATGCTGTCAGGAACATAGTGGACATGTGTCCTTGTTATATGGTGGAGCATATTTTGGGTATCAAAAACAGCAAGACAACCTAACACGAGAGACAACCTGATGGTGAGAGGTAAGCATGTACAGGAATCCAAGCAACAGAAACCAAGACGAGATGACTTGGCATCATCAGAACCCAGTTCTCCCACCAAAGCAAACACTGAATATAGAAACACACTGGAAAAGCAACATTTAGATTTAAAATCACATTTTATCAAGATGAGAGGACTTTAAGATAGTCATAAATAACTCCCTAAAGGAAGTACAGGACAACACAAATAAACAAGTAGAAGCCCTTAAGAAGGAACACAAAAATCCCCTAAAGAATTACAAAGAAACACAACCAAACTGGAGATGGAATTGAACAAAACCATCCATGAGTTAAAACTGGAAATAGAAACAATAAAGAAAACACAAAGGAAGACAACCCTAGGAAAAGAAAACCTAGGGAAGAGAGCAAGAGTCATAGATGCGAGCATCACTAACAGAATACAAGAGATAGAAGGGAAAATCTGAAGAGCAAAAGATACCATAGAACATATCAAAACAACCATTAAAGATAATGTAAAACATAAAAATCTCCTACCCCAAAACAACGAGGAAATTCAGGACACAATGAGAAGATAAAACGTAAGGAAAATAGGTATAGAAGAGAGTGAAGACTCCCAGGTTAAAGGGCCAGCTAATATCTTCAACAAAATTATAAAAGAAAACTTCCTCAGCCTTAAGAAAGAGAGGCTCATAAAAGAAGTATGAAAAACTCTAAATAGATCGGACCAGAAAAGAAATTGCTCCCATCTCATAATACCAAAAATAACAAATGCATAAAACAAAGAAAGAATATTAAAAGCAGTAAGGGAAAAAGGTCAAGTAACATATAAAAGCAGACCTGTCAGAATTACACAAGGCTTCTCACAAGAGACTATGAAAGCCAGAAGATTCAGGGCAGATATCATAAAGACCCAAAAGAGAACAAAAGTGCCAGCACAGGTTAATATAACCAGCAAAACTCTCAATGAACATAGATCGAGAAACTAAGACAGTCCATGACAAAACCAAATTTGCACAATATCTTTCTACAAATCTAAGCCTACAAAGGAAAAATAAAGTGGAATACTACAACAAAAGGAGGGAAACTATACTCTAGCAAAAGCAAGAGTGTAATCTCCTGGCAACAAAATTAAAAGAAGAGAAATGCACAAACATAATCCCACCTCTAAATATGAAAATAAGAGTAAGCAACACTCACTATTCCTTAATATCTCTCAACATCAATGGACTCAATTCTTCAATAAAAAGACATAGATTAACAAACTGGATAGACAAAAAGGATCCAGCATTTTGCCACATACAGGAAACACACCTCAGAGACAAAGACAGACACTACCTCAGAGTAAAAGGCTGGATAACCACTGTCAAATCAAATGGTCTGAAGAAGCAAGCTGTGGTAGCCTTTCTAACATAGAATAAAATTGACTTTCATTAAAAAGTCATCAAAAAAAATAAGGAAGGACACTTCATATTCATCTAAGGAAAAATCCACCAAGATGAGCTCTCAATTCTAAATATGTTCCAAATACAAGGGCACCTACATTCATTAAAGAAACTTTGCTAAAGGTCGAAAACAAATTACACCTCACATAATAATTGTTGGGGATTTCAACACCCGATTCTCATCAATGGACAGATCATGGAAACAGAAATGAAACAGAGACAGACATAGAGGAACTAACAAAAGTTATGGACCAAATGGTCTTAACAGATATTTATAGCACATTCCATCCTAAAACAAAAGAATACACCTTCTTCTCAGCACCTTATTATACCTTCTCAAAAATTGACCATATAATCAGTCACAAAACAGGCCTCAACAAATACAGGAAGATAGAAATAATCTCATGCATCCTTTCAGATCACAATGAACTAAGGCTGGTCTTCAATAATAACTATAAGGGAAGAACAGCCACATATACATGGATGTTGAACAATGCTCTACTCAATGATAACTTGGTCAAGGAAGAAATAAATAAATAAATAAATTATAGACTTCTTAGAATTTAATGAAAATGAAGGTACAGCATACTCAAACTTATGGGACACAATGAAAGCAGTACTAATAGGAAACTTCAAAACTCTGAGTCCCTACAGAAAGAAACAGGAAGGAGCATACATTAGCAGGTAGACAGCACACCTAAAATCTATAGAACAAAAAAGAAGCAAATAGACCTAGGTGGAGTAGAAGGCAGGAAATAATCAAATGCAAGGCTGAAATCAACCAAGTAGAAACAAAAAGGACTATGTAAAGAATCAACAAAACCAGGAGCTGGTTGTCTGAGAAAATCAACAAGATAGATAAACCCTTAGTCAGACTAACCAGAGGGCACAGAGTGTGTGTCAAAATTAACAAAATCAGAAATGAAAAGGGAGACATAACAACAGAATCTGAGGAAATTCAAAAAGTCATCAGATCCTACTACAAAAGCCTATGCAAAAAAATTAAAAATCCGGAGGAAATGAACAATTTTCTAGATAAATACCAAGTTAAATCAGGAACAGATAAACCATCTAAACAACCCCATAACTTCTAGAAATAGAAACAGTTATTAAAAGTCTTCCAACCAAAAAGACCCCAGAACCAGGTGGGTTTAGTGCAGAATTCTATCAGACCTTCATAAAAGACCTCATACCAATACAGTCCAAACTATTCCACAAAATAGAAACAGATGGAGCACTATCAAGTTCCTTCTATGAAGTCACAATTATTCATACCTAAGCCACACAAAGACCCAACAAAGAAAGAGAACTTCACACTAATTTCCCTTATGAATATCAATGCAAAAATATTCTTGCAAACTGAAAAATCCAAGAACACATCAAAACAACCATCTACTATGATGAACTAGATTTCATCCCAGGCATGCAAGAATAGTTCAATATATGGAAATCCATCAACATAATCCACAATACAAACAAACTGAAAGATAAAAACCACATGATCATTTCACTAGATGCTGAGAAAGCATTTGAGAAAATTCAACACACTTTCATGAAAAAAGTCTTGGAAAGAACAGGAATTCAAGGCCCATACCTAAACATTGTAAAAGCATATACAGCCAACGAGTAGCTAATGGAGAAAAACTTGAAGCAATACTACTAAAATCAGGGACTAGACAAGGCTCCCCACTCCCTCCCAACTTATTCAATATATTTCTCAAAGTTGTAGTCAGAGCAATCAGACAACAAAAGGAGATCAAAGGGATACAAATTGGACAGGAAGAAGTCAAAATATCACTATTTGCAGATGATATGATAGTATACTTAAGTAACCCCAAAAGTTCCACAAGAGAACTACTCAGCCTGATAAAGAACTTTAGCAAATTGGCTGGGTATAAAATTAACTCAAACAAATCAGTAGCCTTCCTCTACTCAAAGGATAAACAGGCTGAGAAAGAAATTAGTGAAACAATACCCTTCATTATAGTCCTAAATAGTATAAAATACTTGGGGGTTACATTAACCAAACAAGTGAAAGACCTGTATGACAAGAACTTCAAGTCTCTGAAGAAATGTAAGAAGATCTCAGAAGATGGAAAAACCTCCCATGCTAATGAGTTGGCAGGATAAATATAGTAAAAATGGTCATCTTACCAAAAGCAATCTGCAGATTTAATGCAATTCCCATCAAAATTCCAATTCAATTCTTCATAGAATTAGAAAGAAAAATTTGTAAATCCATTTGGAATAAAAAAAAATCCAGCATAGCTAAAACTGTTCTCAAAAATAAAATAACTTCTGGATGAATCACTCTCCCTGACCTCAAGTAGAATTGCAGAGCAATAGTCATAAAACTGTATATATTGGTTCAGAGACAGGGACATAGATCAGTGGAACAGAACTGAAGACACAGAAATGTACCCAAACACCTATGGTCACTTGATCTTTGACAGAGGAGCTAAAACCATCCAGTGGAAAAATGATAGCATTTTCAACAAATGATGCTGGTTCAATGGAGGTCAGCATGTACAAGAATGCAAGTTGATCCATTCTTATTGCCCTGTACAAAGCTTAAGTCCAAACTGATCAAGAACCTCCACATCAAACCAGATACATTCAAACTAATAGCAGAAAAGGTGGGGAAGAGTCTCAAACACATGGGAACTGGAAAAAAATCCTGAAAAAAATCCTGAAGTCATAAGTCATAAGCATATGACTTATGCTCTAAGATCAAGAATCAGCAAATGGGACCTCATAAAACTGCAAAGCTTCTATAAGACAAAGGTCACTGTCATTAGGACAAAACCACAAACAACAAATTGGGAAAAGATATTTACTAATCTTACATCTGATATAGGGCTAATATCCAAAATATACAAAGAACTGAAGAAGTTAGACTCCAGAGAGCCAAATAACCTTATTAAAAATGGGGTACAGAGCTAAACAAAGAATTCACAGCTGAGGAATATCAAATGACTGAAAAGCACCTAAATAAATGTTCAACAACCTTATTCATCAGTGAAATGCAAATCAAAACAATCCTGAGATTCTACCTCACACCATTCAGAAAGGCTAAGTTAAAAAACTCAGGTGACAGCAGATGCTTGCAAGGATGTGGAGAAAGAGGAACACTCCTCCATTGTTGGTGGAATTGCAAGCTGGTACAACCACTCTGGAAATCAGTCTGGAGGTCCCTCAGTAAGTTGGACATTGTACTACCTGAACACCCAGCTAGACTTCTCCTGGGCATATACCCAGAAGATGCTCCAACATTCAATAAAGAAACATGCTCCACTATGTTCATAGCAACCTTATTTATAATAGCCAAAAGCTGGAAAGAACCCAGATGCCCTTCAACAGAGGAATGGATACAAAAAATGTGGTACATCTACATAATGAAGTACTACTCAGCTATCAAAAACAATGACTTCATGAAATTCATAGGCAAATGGATGGTCCTAGAAAACATTATCCTGAGTTAGGTAACCCAATCACAGAAAAACACACATGGTATGCACTCACTGATATATGGATGTTTGCCTCAAATCTGAAATTAGCCAAGATGCAAACCACAGACCACATGAAACTCAAGAAGAAGGACCCAAATCCGGATGCTTCATTCCTTAAAAAGTTGAACAAAAATATCCATAGGAGGGAATATGGAGGCAAAGTTTTGAGCAGAGACTGAAGGAACGGCCAATCAGAGCCTGCCCTACATGTGGTCCATATATATATAGCCACCAAAACTAGATAAGATGGATGAAGTTAAGATGTACATGCTGACAGGAACAGGATATAGATCTCTCCTGAAAGACATAGCCAAAACATGTCAAATATAGAGGCAAATGCTAGCAGCAAACCACTGAACTGAGAAAGTAACCCCCGTTGGAGGAAGTAGAGAAAGGGTTGAAAGAGCTAAAGGGGCTTGCAACCCCAGAAGAACAACAATGCAAACCAACTAGAATTCCAGGGACTAAACCACTAACAAAGACTGTAAATGGACCGACCCATGACTTTTACTGCCTATGTATTGGAGGATGCCCTTGCTGGGCACCAATGGAAAAAGAAGCCCTTGATCCTGCCAAGGTTGGACCCCTAGTATAGGGAATTTGAGGGGGCATCATATAGGGGTGGTGGACTGGGGAGGGACACACTTATAGAATGTGCAGGGGTGGGGTTATGGGGCTTATAGATAGGAAACCGGGAAAGGGAATAACATTTGAAATGTAAAATAGAGATACCCATTTTTTTTTAAAGAAAGAAACATGATAAAGAAAAAAGATACCCAGAACACATGACATCTTAGAATGTTAAAAGGTTTTGGATGCAAGGTTTTGTGTTCTGCTTCTAGAATCAAGAACAGGGTACTTGAATATCTGAACGAATCTTCTTTAATCAAAATAAAATAAATCTTTAACAGACTAAAGGCAAAGGAACATCTCTGCTCATATGAAAATTAAATAACACACTTGTAAATATTTCCCATGCTATCCAAGAATTGAAAGGATAAATAAAATATATAGATCAGAATGAAAGCAGAATGCTACATTACAGAATTTATGGGTGCCAACTAAAGCCATACTGAGTGGAAAGACATCACATACAAATTTGTAGTTTACATTAGAAGGCACAAAAGTCTTAATACTGTAATTTATATTCTTGTTTCAAAGGAATTGTCAAGAACAGAAAAATAAGTCTACAGAAAACAGAAAGAAGAAAATTATTTCAAGAACCTAAGATAATAAGATTGAAATTAGGATGTAAACAGCTAAACTTATTAAGTGTAAATCTAGTTCTTCATTTAATAAAATCAATTTGGTTTTCATTGTTGAAAACACAGGTTAGAGTTGGAGATATTGTTCATTGTTACAGTACTTGTCTTGCATGCACACTACTCTGTATTCTGCCTCCGCATAATAAATCAACCAGCCAAAAACAAATGAATGAAATTTATAGATTACTGATAAGTCAAAAATAATAAAGACATGGGCCACAAACCACTAATTCCTGTAATGTCAAAGCTTCATTAATCTAAATTCTTACACAACTAAAAATCAACAATGAAATATTATGACAACTGCACACTAATGCATTTGACAGACTAGATAAAATAGATAAATTTCCACAGATGAAAAAAACTCTAAATTGAACTAATACAAAATAGAAATTTCTAATCCTATAACCATTAAGTCATAAGCTGGTTGGGGATACTTTCATCCTTTGTATAAAAATGAACATGCAAAAATTAAATTCATATTGCAAATGGGATATTTATCTCAAAGACTAGAAACATTGCTGAGAAACAAGTATCTGTACATATTTGTGAAGGAGTTTCTAGATTAGATTAATTGAGGTGGGAAGACTCACCCTACCTATGGGTAGTGTTATTCTATGAGCTGACATCAGGAACTGAAGAAAAAGGAGAAAATCACCTTTCTGCCAGTACCCAACTCTCTCTGCTTCCTGACTTTGGGTAATCTAAACAGAGACATTACACACCTGTCACCACCCCTTCCCTTTCTGCTGATCTATACTGCCAACAGTGAACCAAATTAAGCTGTCCCTTCTGTAAGTTGCTTTTTTCAGGTATTTTGTTGCAGGATTCAGGAATCTAACAAATTAACCCACTACCCCAACATCTATTCTCAAAAGGGTGCTGCTGAGTGCAAATGAGAGCACTTGGGTATTCATAGTGCAGATGAGATTGGTATTACATATTTGGAGTGACAGAACTTTGGAAACATGGTACACATTAGTGATTGACAGGTATCTTAACATGGCTGATAGTAACCAAAAGGAAGGAGGCCATGACTCTAAAGGAGCAACATAAGTAGCACTATGTCTTAAAATGTGATGAATTGATACAAAAGATATTGACACCAAAGATATTGTTATGCAGATCTTTGTGATTCTAGTTAAAAATAGTTTGAAATTGATCAGGATGAATTAAGGAGAAATGATAATAGAGTGGACTGTTAGAAATATAGCTATTATATTTACTGAAACTAAAGTGATTACTTTTCCAAGGGTTTAAAAAGATTAAATGTTGTAAAAGAATGGTAAAACATCTAATTGAGGAATGTTCTTAAATTCCGGCTAGTTGTCACATCTAATATTTACGGAGAAGGGGAATACGTAGAATTCACTGGATGAGAGTGATCACTACCAGTGTTTATGAAATAGGATTGTTCTATCACTCTAGATCATTGCTTTGTGTGTGACAGTGGGATTGTTTGGTCCATTGTCAAAACTATAACCCCAGTCTCTTGCTAACATCTCAAGGTTAATATATTTTCTGTTAATAACCAATTGTTTTTCCCCAATTTCACTCATGCACAAGGAAAGGTCTAGATATTACATTTGGGTCAACTAATCTCTTTTTATAAAACACATGAAATCAAGAGCCTTAATCAAATTAGTGATGGCTGAGAATTCTTTTTCAATTCCAGGCTGTCTGATAAGGTTAATGAACTGCTCTGCACCTCCAGACTGGAGCCAGGGCCTCACAGGCAGTTGTGAGTTATGAGCACAATTCCTTTTATTGCCTATAAATCTTTTCTAGTTTTATATTCACAATAGCTTAAAACACCCAAATTCACATCAGTGACTATGCAGAAGTACTCTGAACATTTAGAATTAATAGTAAAGTTAAGTATACCCCCTATATTTAAAAAATTCATTTTTAGTACAGTCTAACCTTAATTATAATAAATCAGACTTTATACACTGACAGGGTTGATGAATGCTGGTGCCTTTTTTTTCCAGTATGTGTCATAATAACTCTGCAGCATGCATCATAAAATATTGTTTGGGAGAGAAATGGAATTGGAGTTAAATACTAGAGCATCAGGTTTGAACAGTAATATTGGTTTTGACAAGAAACCAATATATGACTGGAGTGGAGTGACTAATGCCCATACCAAGAAATGGTTGTGGAAAAACTGATTTGGACATTAGGTACACAGAGGTTGTTGGAAAAAAAACTTTGTTTTCCTGAGGGTGTGATTAAAGAAATGGTGATTTTTCCCATAGATTTCAGGGAATTGTTAGAGAAGATGCAAGATAAATGGGAAACAGTTAAATTGAAGGTCAGCAAACCATATGTTTTATATTTGAAGGAAAATGATGATCATAGGCACAGCTGTGGATACAAGAGGCTTAAGAGAGCAGGTGCCTCTTTCTAGGCAGCCATGTAAATCCAGGACATGAGGAGGTAATGACTGGACTAAATGAAGGCAAGTGAGAAGCAGCTTGATACCAATTCCAAAACCTTAAGGATGCCTGAAAAACATGCTGCAGCATAGCAGTTTACTTTTGTGTCATCTTGCTGAGTGTAGACACTGATGAAAAGAGAGTAAGTTGGCCTGGCATACTTAGAACACACATGAGCAAAAGAATTCATTGCTTTGTTTTCTCTGTGGTAACATTTGATTCGCTGAAGAACCTTTAATTGTTTTTAAATTTTCTCACCAGAAAATCTCTGCCCTCCATTTTGATTAAGGGTAGAATAAGTCATTCTGATAATGCATATTCTTGGTTCATTAAAACAATTCACTTTTGAATTGTAGTTTTGAAAATTCTTTCTAAATTAGTTGTTTCTAATAAGTTATTGATAATCAGATATCAGAGGTCAAAAGCACTTCTGTTCTTCTGATGACCATTCTGATACGGATGTATTCTGTGCTGTGTCATGGAAGAGGTGAAGGGATGAAAGTTTTTACAGAGATAATGAAACCTATAATTGTACAAGAGCCTCATTCCTAATATCTATCTAAAATATAATAGTTTTAACAAGGATCATTATGTCATATACAACAACTATGATTCCAGTTCCTACTGATATTAATGATGATGATGATGATGATGATGATGATGATGATGCTGATGATGATGATGACGAACCCTATAACATGTTCAACACATGTTGCATGCCAGGTATTGTAATTTATGCTTCTTTTATTTTCTTCATCTTAATTTAATCTATAAGGTCATAATTTAGAATTTATTGTTCCTGTTCCCTAGTTCCCACTCCCTAGTTCACAGGTAAGCATTCTGAAGTTCACAGAGATTAAGAAATTTGTCAATGGGAATTAAAGGAGCTGTCTTCCTCCCTGTACCCTGGACCACCTTTAACACTTTGTGGGAATGTGACAGTCTAGATTTATCCATGGGTTAAGGATTGTCTTTGCTGTCTGTTCTCTATCATGAGAGAATACTAAGGTATGAGGTGATAATTATAGTGTCTACTGTGGCTTTTATATATTCCTTGTTTACTTTCCAAATTCAAGTTCTGGAGCTAATATGGTTTCTTAAGCATTTTGTGGGAAAGAAGAAAGGAAATGTATGCAGGAAGGCAATTTCCCTGAACTTTACAATATTATTTAATTGTCCAGTAAGAAAATGTTTTAGATTAATTCATTTACACAAAATAATCAGAAGAAATATATTTTGGAAGGAAATGAAAGTCTATCTAGAGAACGTCTATCCTGACTTATTTCAACAAGATTTTTTTGTACATCTTATTTTTCTTATTTTTATACGTTTCCTAGTCATTCAGTGAACTATTTTACAGAGACTGGGTAACATTACAAGAGAATATCAATCTTTGATGAATCACTGCCTCTCAGATGTTACTAGAGTTGCTTCTGAGTTAAGGTGTAGAATTTTAAAACACAGAGCTAGAAAAAGGTAATAGATGCCAATGAAAAGTCAACTAAAATAGAGACTAGAAACAAGGTTATTGGCTAACTAGGTGTGGTAGAAGGTGCCTGTAATGCTTTCACTCTGGGAGTAGAAGCAGCGTGTTCAAAGGTTGGCCAAAGCTACAAAGAGAAACTCAAAATGATTTGGGGGCAAGTTAGGACATTACAGATAACCAAACTAAAACCCTCAATAACTCAAAAAGAAGAAAGACTCAGTATCATGCAGGTTTTTAAATAAAGAAACAGAACGGTCAGCTCAATTTAGAATCAGCAATGTGCTCCTACCATTCTGTGATCCTTTTGAGTTCCTTCTCAAGGGAACCAACAAAATAGTGGGGACTGAGATCATCATTATAGACAGAATGGCAAGATTTCTTGGAAGAGGTTTGACTCTTGAGATATCTAGGACTATGAGAAAAAATTTTCTACTGAAGACAACTAGGGTTCCAGCTCTTGCAATATAGCAGAATACTGCATTTCTAAAGAAAGAATTGGATGCCTTCCAGTGTATATAACACAACTTAGACACACTTCTGATCTCACAGGAAAGGGAGAATTCTACAAAGAATTTTAGCAAAGAAGGGCAAAAACTCTTGATAGTCATTCAGTCCAGCATCCTCCTTTTTAATGAATTTTCTGTCCTACTCTTGGGAGCTTGAATATGGGGACATTGTGGAAGGAAATCTTACTCTTATTTTACATATAAAAATGGAGAAAAGTTGGACACAAAGGGGCTATAATTTCAGTGTAACTTTCTTTAAAGATAGAATTCCATACTCAGAAGGGAATAGTAAGCAAAAAACTGTGATATGTATAAAGAGTTTTTATTATATATAAAATTATATACATGGCTTGCGGATGATGTCTACTGAATTTTTTATTATGTATTGTTAATTCTTCATCTGTCTGAATTTGTAACACATATTTATTCTAAACAATATTAAAAAGATAAAATGCTCCTTGGTTGGCAGGTAATCTCATTAGTGCATAGTATCAAACGAAGGCTATAAATTTTCACCCCACATAATTCCATTAAGAACAGAGCTCACAATAAAATGTCACTTTGCACATATTGAAACAAGCCTTGGAAATGATACTCAAAACAATTTTCACAAGGTAGAATGATCTTCATTCATTTTGTGGATCCTAGAGTAATGATGCTAATACACACAAGGTCACAATATAATGTTTTTAAGTAAATTTGAAGAATGAAGAACATAGAAACAAAAGCAATGAACAAAACGATGCAAGAATAACAGAATTAAACAGAGCAAGTAGCATTTGTAAAAAACAATGTATAACATATGTGTACACATCTATTTTGCTTTATTCATAGATGAGTTTTTAAAATTCAATGCTGAATTAAGCAATAACTTTTAAGAGAGGAGTAGAAAATAGAAATATTGTCTGAATAAAATTATAGACAAATGAATACACTGAAGATCATTAAAAGGTAAAAATTGCCAGGTGGTAAATTTTATTTTTCCAGACTCCCAGCATGAGATATAGAAAATGAGTATTACCCATGGGGACCATTAAGTGAATTAATCCTTGTTCAGGATCCTGGAACTTCCATAAGTGTTTGTAGATTAATACAGGTCAATCCAATGATGACAGCAGATTGTGCAGCACAAATGAAACAAAACAAAAACAGGAGTATCTTCCAAGCAGTTATTGGAAAAAGAGGGATCACCACAAGGCAATACAGTTAGTTTTTTACCTCTGTCTCAAGATCACCAATAAAAATAAGAGTGTAGTAGCCCATAAACTCAAGAGAAACTAACTGGCTAATAATATTATGCTATTTGAAATTTGTTGAGAATATATACATCTTAATCTTCTTTCCACAAGTGATGAATATGTTAAATTAGTTTGATTTTTAAAAAACTGCATAATGTATGCACACACACATATATGCAAATATATAAATATTATACTTTTCTCCATAACTATATACAGTTCGTACACTTTGGTCATAGCTTATAAAGATGAAGGACACAAAAGTCTTTACCAAAGACACTATTCTACTGGTTACTTCTATTGTCAAATTAATACTATTTAGAGTTACCTGGGAAGAGTAACAGAAATTGCCAGTTCAGATTACCCTCTTGCTATATCTGCAAGACAGTCTTTACAGATGATTGATGTGGGAGGCTGGGGGTTCAGTTCATGATGAGTTCAGTTCCCTGTGGGTATATAAGCCTAGGATATATGAAAAGTTAGACAAGGGTGAGTGAGATGGCTCAGCAGTTAATAGGAGCTACTGCTCGTACACAGACTATTAGTTAAGTTTCCAGCAACTGAACACTAGGTTCTGTTGCTATATATTTATAGGATACAACTGCATATAGCTAAAGTTCTAGGGGATCCAACATAATATTCTGACCTGTGCAGGATCCTGTACACATATTGTACACTTACAAAGACCTAAGTGCAAACAAATTGAATAAAATATAATGAATAGATATTTTAAAAATCCAGAAGAATGGAAAAGTGAGGAATCAAGCAGTTTTCCATCATGATACCTGCCTTGAGGTTTTTACCCAATTGTTGTCCATTACTTCCATTAATGATGTATT
This sequence comes from Rattus rattus, assembly GCF_011064425.1. Classification (NCBI taxonomy): domain Eukaryota; kingdom Metazoa; phylum Chordata; class Mammalia; order Rodentia; family Muridae; genus Rattus; species Rattus rattus. The sequence continues at coordinate 1,839,848 of NC_046161.1, forward strand.
TTATCTGAAGAGTAACCTAAAACACTAATTCCTCCACACCAAATTGGTTTTGGTCATAATGTTTAACACACCAACAAAAGCAAACTATGTCACTATCTTTTAAACTTAGAAATCAAATAAATATGTTTTAAAGCTTAATATAAGGAGTTATATTAACAGCAGACACATACAAGCTGATAATCTAATGACAAGATTAAAGTAGCAATTCTAAGGGTTTATGTCAGATATTAAGTGCATAGAAAGTTTAGAAATACACTGTATAAAGTAACATTAATGCTCACATTTAAAAGCAAAAAATGAAATATCAAAACTAAAAGATTGAAGTCACAATTCCACTTATACCTAAACCACATGAAGACCCTACAAAGAAACAGAACTGCAGAACAATTTCCCTTATGAATATCAATGCAAAAATACTCAATAAAAGGCCAACCACTCTTCTCAAGATTTTAAACCAGAATTGCTCTAGTCTAAAGAAAATACAGGGACAAAGAGTGGAGCTGAGACTGGAGGAAAGGCCATCCAGAGACTGCCCCACCTAGGCATCCACCCTATGTGCAGTGACCAAACCCAGTCACTATTGCTTAATTCAAGAAGTGCTTGCTGACAGGAGCCTGATATGAATGTCCCCTGAGAAGTTTTGCCAGAGCCTAACTCATACGGATGAGGATGCTTGCCACTAACCTTTAGACTGAGCACAGGGATCAAATGGAGGAGTTAGAGAAAGGACTGAAGGAATTGAAGGGACTTGCAACCCCATAGGAAGAACAACAATGTCAATCAACCAGAACGCCCAGAGCTCCCAGGATTACATCACCAAACAAAGAGTACACATGTAGGTACCCATGGCTACAGCCGCATTTGTAACAGATGATGACATTGTCTGGCATTAATTGGAGAAGCCCTTGGTCCTGTGAAGGCTTGTTTCCCCAATGTAGGGAAATGCCAGTGTGGTGAAGTGGATGTGGGCGGGAGGGAGAACATCCTCATAGAAGCAGGAGGAAGGTGGATGGGAAAGGGGGGAATGGGAAAGGGTATTACATTTGTAATGTAGATACACAAAATATCCAATAAAAACAGGAAAAAAAATTAAGAAGATAGCATTGGGTGAAAGTTAATTATTGCCAATAAATTTTATTATTTGTTTTGTTTTCTCTTTCCATCATATAGGTGTTAGGAATTGAACTCAGGTAGTTGGAGAAGATGAGAAAATGTTGATTTCTTTAAATATCAAACTAAGAATACATATAATAAAACACTTTGGGTAATTATTTGTATTTTCTTTAATTATAAGGTATCATATTAATGTAGGAGCTTGTTTTTGGTTGGTGGGAAGAGTGCGAAGGGGCCAATGATGAAAAGGGCATCTTTTATCACTCCTGAGTGTCAGGGTACATGATCCACACGTTACCGTCGCTCTGATCATTCAGAGCCTATGAACAATCTATGAGTTCACCTTCTATGAGTTCCATTATAGCAGGCTCAAGAATTCACTAATCTCATATGATGACCTGAGCTTTTGTCCCACTATTATATGGAGTTCAAAGGAAATTTTCTCCCTGAAGGAGCCCTAACACTATGGAGACTTACTTTCATTTTTCTTAATTGATAAATTTTCTTTAATATCTCTGAATAAAACTTATATTCTGTTTTGCTTACTCCACCAAAGTTCATGTAAGATTTTAAAATGAGACAAAGAATTCAGCAGCCTCTGTCTGTGTTAATCTTTGAGAGCCATGATTGTTTGTCATTCCAAAGTCTTTGGGTCAAACATAATGTTCAAGAAAGTTGACATTGTACTAAAATTCCTCCAGTAATATGGTGCAGACATTCCTTTACTTGGCATTTGTTTTAAAAGAATGAAAATATCTGCCAAAATATACAGCTTTGAAACTGCATAGTAATATTCATTTATTATGAAAACATACTTTGGTATCCAAGTTTTAATAACAAATTTATAAATCAGGCAGTATAATCTAAGAATAGCATAAAATATATACTACTCATTTTATCCAAAATGATTGATTTACAAAAGAGGAATATATTATTTTAAATATTTTGAAGAAACCCAATACAGAAAGAATTCATGATGATATTCAATTTATATGAAACTTTTAGCACATAAGATAACCTATGTTACTAGAAATGAGATGACTGTTTCCTGGTGTGAGGGTAGTGTTTGACTCACAGTTAATTTCTCTGCACAGATAGTTATATTCTATATATTCTTGCAATATAAATAATGTATTTCAAAACCTAAGAAGATGCTACCGGTCTTAATCTTAAATTTCCAAGGCCTACGTGACAGAAAGAGTAAATAAATTCATCCATGTTGTCCTCTGACTTCCACTCAATGCTCTGAGGTATGCATCAGCCACACATGCAAATTAAATGAATGAATAATAAAAATTTTTGACAAAAGATAAAACTGTTTAAGAAATATATTGTGTAATGTATGTAATTGTGCATCAATGAAAGGGACCTAGATCTGCCATTTAAATTTAATGGCAGTTAAACATTGATAAAATAAAATTATGTATTCTCTGCTTACCAAAGAAAACCAATGCTGTAGATTCAGGTTTGGCTAGGTCATGTGGGTTTGGGACTAGGACAAAAGACAAGGTAAATTAGCTCACATAATTCTGGGGTTTCTGGCTTAAGGCTAGGACATACCCAGACTAACCCAGGGATGGGGCAGTAGGGATTCAGTTGGATGCTCTCTTATGTTTTGGGCTGCTGCTGTTAAGCCTTGGATGCTGAGAGCTCCTGCTGGGATAAGGCAGGCTGAAGGCAACAGGCATAAATAAGACAGGAAAAAAAGGAAAATTGCACTGTTTAAGAATAAAAAGGAGATATAGTATTAGTGTTTAAGTGATTTTAAGTATATATGAAATAAAAAAAAATCCAGGCATGGGGATAGACAGAAACCCTATCTCAACAAATAATAATGAGATATCTCCATAAAGGGAGAATGAAAAAAAACTAATTTTAATTTATTTTTAAGGATAGGAAGGAGAAATATTGATAACTATTTTAAAGGAAATTTAGAAAGTCAATGCCATTACAGGAAGCTGATCACTTTGAACACAATTTCTCTGACAATTCTGGGATTGCTTACACTGGTATTACAAATTAATAGCCTGAAAATAGACATATAAAGTAAGTAGATGTTAATTTAATTAAAGTTAAAGAAAAATGGTTATTAATTTAACTCTTATAAAGAAAAAGGTGATATATTAATCTCCAGAGAAGGAAGATATTAACTCTCCATAGATAAATAAATAAATTGAATTCTTTGATTTCATGTAGGTCATAGCAACAGGTAGGGAGAAAAACCTTATCAAAAACAGAAATTTAGGCATCAATCTTGTGTAAGAACAAAGCAGAGAATAGTGAAGGAACACTGTCTCAATGGACAATAATGATTATTTAGACTTCTTTACTTATTCAAATATTTATTTAAATTGCTTTATTTATTCAAATGTGGGTGGTTAAAAGTTTTGTTGGTTATGGTATTAAATATCCTCTGTGAGGAAGGTCAAAATATAACAGGCATAATTTGAATCAATCTTTACCTATGATGATTTGGGGTTGCTGAACAAAGGACCTGTTATTTGGGGAGAGAAGCTCTGCATTTTTGTTAATCCGAAAAAAAGGCTTTGAACCCCTTCCAAAGTAATATGGATCATGTATGATAGGGGAAGACCCCCTGAAGAGCTTGGCTACAGACAGAAAAGAAAACTTCAAGGAGATCAAAGAGAGTAGGTAACATGATTTGCTCATTCCTCCATGTGGGGACAGCCCTGTAACTGGCTTAGAAATAAAATTGTCTCCAGTCAAATCTTCAGGTAAATTATACAATAAATTTTGTTATAGAATCCTTAAGATTTATCATGCCTTCTTTCACATGGCATAAATGAAGATTTATTACAATTGGTTATTGTTCAAATTATCTCATAAAAATTATCTTTCACATGCTAAAATAGGAAGCAAAAAATTCACCCTTAACTGATCTGTGCACTGTGCACAATCCATATGAATATCTATATAGAACTAAATATTTGGTTGTAAGATTAATATGTTGCAGATCAAACACCAAGATATAGCTCTTACAAGGTTCATCCTTGGGGAAAGTGCCATGACATACTATTCAAGTTTCTTGTTCCCCAAAGCTCCTTCCAAAATCTTGTTTCCCAACAGCTTTGGGAATTGCTGGTGATTACTAATGACCATGGTTAATCCAACCTTTCCAATGTATCCAGTCAGAACTTCAGTCAAGCCATGAACCTACTAAACCTACAGAGAATGAATAATAGATGCCAAAGCAAGCTAGCTTTCTAATTCTAACTAGTTTTCCCAATTTTTCTACCCATCCCCACCTTAAAAAAATTTAAGGATATATATATATATATATATATATATATATATATATATATATATATATATCCTTATTCAACAGGAAGAAGCCATGGGGGATCATCATTCCTGTAATTCCCTAGTCCTTGATTTTGAGTGTCTGCTCATGGTTATTTTATAAACTATAGATAGATTGTTATCTTAAGAGATAATTTTGAAATGGTCAAAATTTTAAACAAGGAGGAAACTAAACAGAGAGCTTAGACTTGGATTTCTCTCTTTCCTTTTTTTCTTTTCTATTCTTTGTTTCTTAGGTAAAAAGAAGGGTGTTGAAAAGAAATAAAAGGGAGATAGAGTAATATAATAAAAAATTGATACATGGGATGGATTGCAAAATGTGTTCTTAAAACAATATAAGACCATAATATTACATTGGTAAAAATCTTTATAACTGATGAAAAATTGAAGTTACTCTTTCTTAAATTGGTACAGAATTTAAATATTGATACAGATTTAAGGTTTGAATTGGCATGAATATTTCATATTGATACTACAATTAAAATTAATATTTTTACTCTTAGATAGGCATTGTGCTTATACAACTCATTTAAGAATAAAAGACTTGGACCCAGTTCTTCTAATAGCTACTATTGAAAACAACTTTAGGATGATTAAGTAATATAAGTTAAGGGCCAGATAGTAAACTAGATTCTTATTTTATTATAATAAAGTATTTTTGATATTATTCAAACAGAAATAGGTAGGATTAGTCAAGGTATAAGAGTTCAGATATACTATACATAGATAGTCTTAAAAACATTAGAAATCCACAGAATATGGCATTTAAAATCATTTAATTATTAATATATTGTTTGACTAGGAGACATGTCTGCTTGAGAGAGTAAGTCTTTAATAGTTGAAAGAAGACATTGAGCATATAACCTCCATATAGACTTTTTCCAATTTGTGGCATGGTAGCCACTGTACAAAAATTGTCAAAATTCATCTGCAGACAAGAAATATATATGAAAATTACCAAGAAATGACAAAAGATGAGACATAGTTAACAACTTATCTCTATCAAGGCCGGGTAATCCTTCCTAATTCCTGCTTCCCTTAAGGACTGTCACATGGTTCTTGTCCAAAAGGTTGACTACACATGCTCCAAAATTTTGAGACATAGGGGACTGTCCAGGCAGTCAGCTGTCTCTGCAAATACTTTAAGTTTTGGAAGTTAAATTGTTATGCTTCTTATATATTCGGGTAATATTTTATTTACTGTTGGATCTCTGACAGAATTGAGGACTTTATAGTGTCATGATCACCTTAAGTTGTTTAAAATTAAGAAAGGTGATCCAGATTTGAAAAGATGATTTTCAGATGGTAATATAAGATGCTAAAAGACCCCGTCCCCAGATGATTTTGATTGGTAAATAAAGTTGTCAGTGGCTGGTCAGGAAGATGGAAGTAGGACTTTAGGATTTTCTGGGGAAGGGACCGAGGAAAGAGAAGGAGTTTAGCTGCCATGCAGGAAAGCAGTAGCTGCCATGCCTGAGAAGGCAGGGCAGAGAAACCTAAGGAAGATGATCCAAATGTACTAATATCATCAGTCAAATAATCCCAAATATTGCACCAGAAATGACGTAAGGACATATTAAAAAGCTCAACTGAGAAGACCCATATGATTACTCTGAACTGTATTTCCTTAGTATATGTTGAACATTTGCTCACAGCTGGTCCTACTATTTTGAGATGGTGAAAGGTGTAGCCTTAAACATTGTATTTGGAACTACGCTTTTTGTTTTTTAACTTTGTACTAATGGAAATACAAAGCTAAGATATCCAAACACAATGGAAAAGCAAATTTTAGATTTAAAATCACATAGGACATAAAGAATTCCCTTAATGAGATGCAGAAAACACAAGTAAACAAGTAGAAGCCCTTAAAGAGGAAACACAAAAACCCCTGAAAGAATTAATAGAAAAACACAACCAAACAGGTGAAGGAATTGAACAGAACCACTCAGGATTTATAAATGGAAATAGAAACAATAAAGAAAGTACATAGAGAGACAACCCTGGATTTAGAAAACCTAACGCAGAGAAAAGGAGAAGTAGATACAAGCATCACTGGCAGAATTCAAGAGATAGAAGAGAGAATCTCAGGGGCAGAGATACCGTAGAAAATATCAACACAACTGTCAAAGATAATGTAAAATGCAAAAAGCTCTTAGCTCAAAACATCCAGGAAAAAAATCCAGGACATAATGAGAAGCTAAAACTTAAGGATAATAATAGGTATAGAAGAAAGTGAAGACTCCCAACTTAATGGGCCAATAAATATCTTCAACAAAATTACAGAAGAGAGGGGTGGGGATTTAGCTCAGTGGTAGAGCGCTTGCCTACCAAGCCCAAGGTCCTGGGTTCAGTCCCCAGCTCCGAAAAAAAGAAAAAAGAAAAAAAAATTACAGAAGAGAACTTCCTAACCTAAAGAAAGAGAGCCCATGACTATAAAGAAGCCTAAAGAACTCCAAATAGATTGGACCAGAAGAGAAATTCCTCCCATCACATAATAGTTAAAACACCAAATGAACAGAACAAAGAAAGAATATTAAAAGCAGTAAGGGAAAAAGGTCAAGTTACATATAAAGGAAGACCTATAAAAATTACACCAGACTTCTCACCAGAGACCGTGAAAGCCAGAAGATCCTGGACAGATGTCATACAGAGGAGACAAATGCCAGCCCAAGCTACTGTATCCAGCAAAACTCTAAATTATCATAGATGGAGAAACCAAGATATTCCATGACAGAACCAAATTTACACAATATCTTTCTACAAATCCAGCCCTACAAAGGATAATAGATGGAAAACTCCAACACAAGGCAAGAAACTACACCATACAGAAAGCAAGAATATAATTATCTTGCAATGAAGCCAAAAGAGACACACAAACATAATTCCACCTCTAACACCAAAAATAATAGGAAGCACCTATCACTATTTACATCTATGGACTCTATTCCTCAATAAAAAGGCAAAGAATAACAGATGGATGCATAAAAAGGACGCAACATTTTCCTGCATACAGTAAACACACCTCAGAGACAAACAGGGACACTACCTCAGAGTAGAAGGCTGGAAAATGAATTTCCAATCAATGGTCAGAAGAAGCAAGCTGGGGTAGCTATTCTAATATCGAATAAAATTAACTTTCAAAATAATTCTCATCAAAAAAGGTAAGGATCCATTCTTATCACCATGTACAAAGCTTAAGTTCAAGTAGATGAAAGACCCCCACATCAAACCAGACACACTCAAACTAATAGAAGAAAAAGTAGGGAAGAGTCTTGAACACATGGGCACTGGGGAAAGTTTCCTGAACAAAACACCAATGACTTATGCTCTAAGATCAAGAATCAACAAATGAGACCTCATAAAACTGCAAAGCTTCTGTAAGGCAAAAGACACTGTCATTAGGACAAAATGGCAACCAACAGATTGGGAAAAGATCTTTACCAATCTTACAACTGATAGAGGGCTTATATCCAAAATATACAAAGAACTCAAGAGGTTAGACTCCAGAGAGTCAGATAACCCTATTATAGAAATGGGGTATAGAGCTAAAAAAGTAAAACAAACAAACAAACAAACAAACCAACAAACAAACAAAAAAACATTCTCAGCTGAGGAATATTGAATGGCTGACAAGTAACTAAAGAAATGTTCAACATCCTGAGCCATCATGGAATGCAAATCAAAACAGTCCTGACATTCTACCTCACACCTGTCAGAATGGCTAAGATAAACAACTCAGGTGACAGAAGATTCTGGCAAGGCTGTGGAGAAAGAGGAACACTGCTCCATTGTTGGTGGGATTGCAAACTGGTACGACCACTCTGGCAATCAGTCTGGAGTTTCCTCAGAAAATTGGACATTCCATTACCTGAGGATGCATCTATACCTCTCCTGAGCATATACCCAAAATATGCTCCAACATACAATGAAAACACTTGCTCCACTATGTTCATAGCAGCCTTATTTATAATAGCCAGAAGCTGGAAAGAACCCAGATGCCCTTCAACAGAAGAATGGATTCAAAAGTTGGGGTACATCTACACAATGGAGTACTATTCAGATATCAAAAACAATGACTTCATGAAATTCATAGGCAAATGGAATGAACTAAAACATATCATCCTGAGTGAGGTAACCCAATCACAGAAAAACACATTTGATATGCACTCATTGATAAGCGAATATTAGCCGAAAGGCTTGAATTACCCAAGACCACATGAAGCTCAAGAAGAAAGATGACCAAAATGCAGAAGCTCCCACTCCTTCTTTAAAGGAGAAAAATATACATATGATGGGAAATGGATGAAAAGTTTAGAGCAGCAACTGAAGGAACGGCCATCAGAGATTCCCCCACCTGTGGCCCATATATATATACAGCCACCAAAATTAGATAAGATTGATGAAGCTAAAAAGTACATGCTGAAAGGGACTGTATATAGATCTCTCCTGAGAGACACATCCAGAGCACGCCCAATACAGAGGTCAATGCTAGCAGCAAACCACTGAACTGAGAACAGGACCCCCTTTGGGGGAATTAGAGGAAGGATTGAAAGAGCTGAAGGAGCTTGAAGCCCCATAAGAACAAAAATGACAACCAACCAGAGCTTCCAGGGACTAAACCAGTACTGAAAGACTATATGTGGACAGACCCAGGGCTCCAACTGCATATGTAGCAGAGAATAGCCTTGTTGATGCACTAGTGGAAGAGGAAGCCCTTGGTCCTGCCAACGTTGGGCCGCCAGTGCAAGGGAATGTCCGGGTGGTGGTAAGGGGAGTGGATGAAGGGAACACCAGTATGGGGGAGAGGGTGGGGATGGGGTCTTATAGACCAGAAACTGGGAAAGGGAATACCATTTGAAATTTAAGTAAAGAAATATATCTAAGAAAAAAATGAGTTTGCATCTGTCTCAGAAACTGGAGGTAAACTCTTGAGTCTCTAGAGCATGGCCTGGATGCATTTGAAGATATTTCGTTAGATGAAGTATGCCCTGGAGAACTTGTGTGCATTTGCTACAGACATATTCCTAACTGTTTTAGGAAAAAAGTTTATATTGGAAGAAAACATTTACCTTTCATAGTGGTATGGAAGAAAAGTTGTATAACATGTGTGTTATGTACACACATATGCAAAGTAAAACCTGCTACACCCTAGCAGCAGTACCTCTTCTTGTTTGCATTTTTTAGCTGCTTGTCTTTACCAATTTAGAAAAGTGAAATGACAGCAAACTTTGTGTCACTATAGCCAAAGTATTTTTCCAGAATTCTAGGAAAAGCTTCTTCAAATTCCCCAGAGAAGTCTCTGAGGGCATGCTAACTTTGAAGACATATACATCATGTGGGAGGAACACATAGAAGATTTTGTGTAAGTGTGCCCTTATTTCTGAAAGGTGAATTGTCAACAAAAGTCCAGTATTTTCTTTCATATGTCTGTATGTATTTAGAAACCAAAAACATGTTCAATTTCAGAATGAATAATTTCTAGCAACTACTGCTATATGGAGACAAAATTAGGAAATATTTTAATGAGTTAGGTCATTACACATAGAGAAATTTCATCCGGTAATCATAGAAGAAAGCAAAGAGTGGGCCAATGCAATGTTCCAGATAGCCAATCCTTAAAAATCAAAGTTCTGTATCTCATAGCAGAAAAAGAGAAAGAGCTGACACAAATTAAGCAATGGTTATTAGAACAAGAAACATTTATATGGATCACATAGAATATAAAAATTCAGAAGCAAATGAAAGTTACTGTTTTAGCAGTGGAGTCTGTGAGCTTTATGTGCATACTGTGACAAATACATGAATATATGTACCATGTACATGAAATCGACATGAGTTCAAAAAGAAATAAAATAGAAACCAAGATTACATAAAAATAAAACCACCCATCCTATGAAAACAAACGTGGAATCCTACTCCTAAACATATAATAAGACCAAAATCATGATGACTAGAGGCTAGCATGAGAACAAAATCAACAACACCCAGGGCAATATAACTCTCCCAAATCCAGCTATATCCAACACGTCCGGGATATTCTAACACAGCTGAAGCACAAGGAACAGACCTTAAATCAAATCTTATGAAGATGATAAAGACCTTTAAGAGGAATTAAATGCATTCCTTAAAGAAATAGAGGAACATACAAGCAAGCAAGTGAAGGAACTTTTGAAATAAAACTGAGTAAAACTTTTCAAGACCTGTGAATGGAAATTGAAGCAATAAAGAAAACTTAAACTGAGAGAATCCTGGAGATTTAAGATCTAATTAAGTGAGCAGGAACTGCAGATGAAAACATCACCAATAGAGTATAAGAGATGGAATAGTCTGTGCAATAGAAGATACTATAGAAGAGATGCATAACAGAGGCCAAAGACACTGTTAAGTCCAAAATGCTCTAGGCAGAAAACATCCATGATATCTGGAGACTATGAAAAGAACAAGACTCAAAATAATAGCATAGAATGAGATTTCTAGCTCAAAAGCCCAGAAATATTTTCAACAAACCATTGAAATTTCCTAACTTAACAGAGATGCCTATAAAGGAACAAGAATCTTATGGAACACCAAATAGATTGGATTAGAAAACAAAGTCTGTACCCACCTCACATAATACTCAAAACACTAAAAATACAGAACAAAGAAAGAATATTAAAAGCTTCAAAAAAAGGCCAAGTATCATTTAAAGGTAGACATTTTAGAATTGCATCCACCTTCATAATAGAGATGCTATAAGCCAGAAGGGCCTGGAAAGATGTTTTGAAGACTCTAAGAGATCACAGATGCCAACTGAGATTCCTAACACATCAAAACTTTCAATAATCCTACATGGAAAAAAACAGTAATCTATGACAAAGTCATTTCTAAGCATTATCTATTCACAAACCCAGCCCTATAAAACATCTTAGAAGAAAAACTCCATCACAAAGCAGCTCACTACACGCATGGGAACACAGGAAATACTCTCACAATAACGAAAAGAAGAAAACTTCTCTGTCTCTCTGTCTCTCTGTCTCTGTCTCTGTCTCTCTCTCTCTCTCTCTCTCTCACACACACACACACACACACACACACAAAACATAGAGAATGGATGTGAAAATAAAATTAATCCTTCTTCTGCATACAAGAAACATACTTCAGTATTAAAGATAGATGACTTCACAGAAGAAGGTTAGGAAAAGATTTTCCCAGCAAGTCAACCCAAGGAGCAAGTTGGTACAGATATTCTAATATCTATGAAAGTAAACTTCAAATTTAATTGAAAATATAAAGAATACTTCGTCCTCTTCAAAGGAAGCCTCCAAAAAGATGCTCCAAAATTATAAGGAATATTGGAAACTGTCTAGGCAGTTAGCTGTCTTTGCCAATTGTTGAAGTTTTCAAAGCTTTGTCATTGTTCTTTATACATACTCAGATAATATTTAATTTCTTCTCAAATCTCTGACAGGATTGAAAACTTAGTATAGTCATATTTTTTCATACTCAACTTTTTATTAGAGTTCAACACTTCATCATTCAGCAGAGGTAGCAGAAGAGAAATGTTATTAGGATATGGCAGAGGTGGACCTATTCAGCAATATTTCTAGGAGTAAGCTCAATCTTCTTTGGCAGCAGTTCAGTTCTATAGCAAACACCAAATACAACTCAGCAGAAGCAGACCCGTCCTTTAGACGGGCAGACACCAGGCATGAACCAGTAGCTGTAACTCAACCCTGAAGAAGCTGAGAGGCTTGCCAACTGGCCTAAGGTAAGAACCCAGAAGTGCAAGCTGCAACAGGGACCTGAAGAGCATCTTTTCTTTGTGTTTCTGTGAATGGCAGCTTTACCAGAAATTATGCTCTATAACACAATGTAAGGTGAACCAAAACATGTGTTTTTAGTGAATAATAGTGAGGCAGAGCAAAGCAATCTGAAGTCCAGTGCTTGTCTCTCACTGTCTGTGGTGCCATATTTATATTCCTTCATCATGTGTTCTTTCATGTGTCTGCTATATCCAAACATCCTTTCCCCTGTGTCTCCTTTTGAAAAAAAGTCTTTCATGTGTTTGCTTTAGAAAGACATCCTTTCACCTGAGTGACCCAGTGAAAAATCATTTGACGAAACTAATTTTCCAAAGAACTAGAAGTTTCCACTCCAGACTAGTTATAGTCTGACAATTGAACTTAAAGTATTTACCATTAAAGAAAGTGTTCTAGATTCAGAAGGATGGTTTTCAGATGGTAATACAAGTTGAAATCCATCATGATTTAGGTACATAATTGTAACTCATTAAGATAGATGATAGAATACTGTATGAAAATTGTCAAATGTAGATGGGCTGGATGTTATACTGTATAACACACCTTGTAATTTGCATAATTTTTATAATGATGTTCATTTTATATCTGAGAGAAAAGAGGCTTTAAATGGACTAAAAGTAGGAATTGTGGTTTGTGTTTTACCATCTATTTTATTTTACTTTTTATGTTATTTATTTACATTCCAGACATTGCCCCCATTCCTTCTGTGCCCTCCCTGAGTTCCTCACCCCTTCACCCTTCTTTTTGCTTCTTAAAGGGTATTCCCTTGAACCAACCCTATATCACTCCTGCTAGCATCATCCTTCCCTAGGCATATGTCTCTACAGAATTAGGTGCATCCACTCCTGATAAGGTCAGATAAGGCAGTCCTCTGCAACATATACTCCAGGGGCCACTGACCAGTCCATGTATGCTCATTGATTTAGTCTCAGGAAGTTCTAAGGTGTCCAGGTTAGTTGACACTGTTGATCTTCCTATAAGATTACAATCCTCTTTTGCTCCTCCAGTCCTTCCCCTAACTCTTCTATAGGGATCGCTGACCTCATTCCAATGGTTGGCTGTAAGTGTCACCATCTGTCTGTATCAGCTGCTGGTACTGCCTCTCAGAGGGCACCCATGCTAGGCTCCTACCTGTAAGCACAACATGGTATCAGTAATAATGTCAGGGTTCTGTGCCTGTGCATGGGATGGATCCCAAGTTGTGCTAGTCAGTAGGTAGCCTTTCCTTCAGTCTTTCCTCCATTTTTGTCTCAGCATATTCTTTAGATGGGAACAAGTCTAGGTCAAAAATTTTGAAAATGTGTGGGTGGCCCCATGCCTCAGCTGTGTGCCATGTATATCCAACATAATTCTCAAATTCATATGGAAATGCTGTCTATTTTAATGCTAAGTGCATGCCCCCACAAGACCTGAAGTCTGCACATAGCCCATGGGAACCTGTCCCGAAGTTAATTCTGATTGGTAAACAAAGATGCGAACAACCAAGCTGGTCAAAAGAGACATAGATGGGGCTGACATTTCAAGGGTGTGTGGGGGCAAAGGTTTAGGGTCATGAGGAAGGGAGGAGCAGGAAGAAGCTGCCATGGAAGAATGATGTGCAGTGCGGAGAAGGAGAGCCATGCTGGGATAGCTGAGCCATAAAACATGACCATATGAGCTGGCGAATAGGAGTGAAGAGCAGCCCAGAGGGAACATATTAAGTAGGAAGTAATAACTCGGGGTTATCTATAAAATAGTAGATTCTAACAGCCTGGAGTGAACACAGCTACCCAGCTATTATTCTGCCTAAGGCTATTTAAAAAATATAAAGAAAAATTTAATGTCTGTGTGTATTTTTCATTAAGGATCATAAATTTTCTACATAAAGGAAGAAACTCTGGGCCAGCATTTTAAATAATTGAAACTACAAAGAATCAATGAAACAAAGATTTGATTCTTTCATAATATCAACAAGATAGACAAACTTTTAGCCAAAGTACTACAAGGCAGAGAGAAAATACCCAAATTAACAAAATCAGAAAAGAAAAGGGGGTTATAACAACAGATACCTAGGAAATAAAAATACAAAATCTTTGTCATATTTCAGGAACCTATACTTTACCAAATGGAAAATCTAAAAGAAATGTCAATTTTCTTGATAGATACCACTCACCAAAGTTAAAGAAAGATCAGATAAACAATATAAATAGAACTATAATGTTTAAGGAAATAGAAACAGTATTTAAATTCCCCCAATAGGAACACCAACAACAAAGTCCAAGGGCAGATAATTTTAGCACAGAATTCTGACTTCATAAAGATGCTAATACTCCTCACAATATTGCAGAAAACAGAAGTGGAAGGAACCTTGCCATTGAGTCTTTTATGAGGACATGCTCATCCTAATACCTAAGTCACACAAGACTTAACAAAGAAAGTGAATTACAGAAAAATTTATGTCATAAACAGGAGAATAGTGAAAAATATTTGGAAACTGAATCCAAGAATACATCAAAAATAATATCCTCCATGATTGAGTAGGCTTCCTTCCACAAATGCAAGGATGGTTCAACATATGAAAACCTTTCAGTGCAATCCACCATATAAACAATCTGAAAGGGGGAAAAAAGATGAAAAAAAACAATTTAGCTGCTAAAAATGCTTTGAGAAAATCCAACACTACCTAATAAGTCTTAGACAGATTAAAATATAAAGGACATGACTAAATATAATGAAGGCAATATATAGCAAGCCTATAGCAAATATAAAATTAAATGTAGAAAAACCCAAAGCAATTCCACTAACATCAGGAACGAAACAATGCTCTTCACTTTCTCCATATCTACTTAATATAGTACTTAAAGTTGTGACTAGAACAATAAGGCAACTAAAAGAGATCAAGATAATACAAATTGAAAAGAAGACAAAGTATTGATATTTGTAGATGATCTACTAGTATACATATAGGAGCCTAAACTTCTACCAGGCAACATTTTCAACTTTCTTACACCTTCAGCAAAGTGGCTGGATGCAAGCTTAATTAAAAAAATAACATTAGCCCTCCTATAACAAAATGGGCTAAGAAAGAAAACAAGGAGGCCACATATTTCACAATAGCCAAAATAAATAAATAAATAAATAAATAAATAAATAAATAACAACACCTTGATGTATCTCTAACCAAACATGTTTAAAAAAACTTATGACAAGAACTTCAAGCCTTGAAATTGAAATGAAATTGGAGAAGATAACAGAGGATGGAAAGAACTCCCATACTCATAGATTTGTAGGATCACAATAATAAAAATGGTCATCTTACCAAAAGCCATCTACAGATTCAGTGAAGTCCCTTTCAACATTCAAATACAATTCTTAACAGACCTAAAAAGAACAATTTTCAACTTTATATGGGAAAGCAAATAACCCAGGATATCTAAAAATGTTGTACATAATAAAAACTTCCAGAGGCGTCACCATTCTGGATACCAAGCTCTCCAAATGAGCTATAATAATAAAAACTTCATGGTATTGGCAAAAAAAAAATGATAGGAAGATCAATGAAAGAGAATAAACCATCCAGGCATAAATCAACACATAGATCAGCCCTGATTTTTGTCAAATAATTAAAAATTGTGTAATAGAAGAAAGAAAGTTTCTTCAAATATGGTGCTTGTCTAACTGGATATAAGCATATAAAAGAATACATCCATATCTATCATCCTCCACAAAAGTCAAGTCAAACTAAATCAAAAACCTCAACATAAAACCAGATATACTAAACCTGATAGAAGAAAAACTGGGGGAACAGCCTTGAAAAGAACCTCACAGGTCACAACTTCCTGAAGATAATGCCAATAATAAAAGCATTAGGTTCATCAAATAGTGAATGGAAACTTGTGAAACTGAAAGATTCTGTAAGGCAAAGGATGCCATCCATAGGACAAAGTAGGCTTACAGAATTGGAAAAGATTTTCGCTAACCCCTCATCTGGCAGAGGGTTAATTTCTAAATTATACAAAGAACTCAAGAAACTAGACAGCAAAATGACAACAACCAAAACCACAAATGAGACACAAAACCAATAATAAAAAAAAATAAAATAAAAAATAATTCAATGGAAAGGCCATCCAGAGACCACCCCATCAGGGCATCCATCCCATAAACAGTCACCAAACCCAGACAATATTGTGGATGCCAAGAAATGCATGCTTAGAGGAGCCTGCTATAGCTGTCTTCTGAGAGATTCTGCCAGAACCTGACAAATACAGGAGCAGATGCTCACAGTCAACCATTAGACTGAGAACAGGGTCCCCAATGGAGGAGTTAGAGAAAGAATTGAAGGAGCTGAAGGGGTTTGAACATAGGAAGAACAGCAATATTAACCAATCAGACCCTCCCCTTCCCCCTGAGCTCCCAGGGACAAAACGACCAACCAAATAGTATATGTGGAGGGACCCATGGCTTCAGCTGCTTATTTAGCAGAGGATGGCCTTGTTGGACATCACTGGGAGAAGTCCTTGGTCCTATGAAGGCTTGATGCCCCAATGTAGGGGAATGCCAGGGCGGGGTGGGGCAGGAAATAGTAGGTGGGAGGGTAAGGAGCACTTGCATAATACTAGGGCGGGGTGGGACAGGAAGTAGTGGGCGGGATGGGGGAGGAGAGGGATGGGATAGAGGATTTCCAGAGGGGAAATCATGAAAGGGGATAACATTTGAAATATAAATAATAAAATCCAATAAAAGAAAAGGAAAAAGAGGAAAAAAATGGAAGACAGATCTAAACAATGAATTCTCAACAAGGAAATGTTGAGCCATCAAGAAGCACTTGAAAATTTTTTTCATAATCATTAGCTATCTGGAAAATGAAGATCAGAACGACTCTGAGATTCATGTAGTGTCAGATTGGCAAATATCAAAAAACACAAATGAGAAGTCATGCTAGAGAGGATGGGGAGCAAAAGAAACACTCCTTCATTGCTGATAGGAGTGAAAACTTGAACAGTTTCTGAACAATTCAATATAGCAGTTTCTTAGAAAATAAAAAAAAAATAGATTTACCTCAAGACCAGTTATACTAATCATGGATACTCCACCATACCTTAATGACGTCTGCTCAATTATGTTCATAGTCATTTTATCTGCAATAACCAGAAACCGGAAATACTCTAGATGTCCCTCAACCAAGTATAGATAAAGAAAATTTGATATACTTACATAATAGATTATTACTCATCTGCTAATAACGATAACATGATGAAATTTAAAAAAAAAATGAATGGAACTAGAAAAAATCAACCTGGACAAGGTAACCCATATCTCGAAAGACAAACATGGTATATATCATAGGATTGTATATTACCTGTAAAGTAAAATATAGACATGCTACAGTCCACACACCCAATCTATATTAAATAACAATGAGGGATTGGGAGAGTAGTGTCACATGGTAAGGCAAATAGAACAGGGTGAATCAGTTGGGAGTTCGTCAGAGAGTGAGAGCACACAGACAGAAAACAAGAATCAAGGGGCATCTTGGGGATGAGCTAGAAGCCTAGTGCAATGTACACTCTCAGAACCAATGTAGTTAGGAACCCTAGCCATAGAGGATATGGAGCCTGAACTGGCCTTCTCCTGTAACCAGGCAACGCTTACAATAGGGCGATTGTAACATCATCCTAGCCTCTTAATCTTCAACCTACAATTTGTCCTGTCAAGAAGATAGATGGGAGCAAAGTTGGGAGTGGCCAACAAATGATTGGTCTAGATTTAGACCCATGCCATTAGAAGGAGCCCACCTCTGACACTGCATAGAGGTCCAGGACCCAGAGGATGGATATCTGAAACATCCTGATAAACCACAACATGACTAGACAAACAAAAACAACCAAACAAGAATCAATAGAAAAGTTCCTAATAATATTTTGCGTTATAGGTAGACAAAGGCCTAGCATAACTGTCATCATAGAGAATTCATCCAGCAACTGGTGGAAACAGATGTAGAGACTCACAGTGAAACATTAGGTGGAGGTCAAGGAATCCTGGAAAAGAGGGTGAGGAAGTATTTATTGTAGAAGACAGGGAGGTAAAAGGCATCAGAAGAAAACTCATAGATTTAAATAACCTGTGCTCATAGGGGCTCACAGAGAACAAAAAGGCAACCTTAGGACCAGGATGGGACTTATCTAGCCCCGCTGCACAATATTAAAAAAGTGTAGTTTTGTCTTCTTGTGGGACTCCTAACAGTGTGAGCAGGGGCTGTCTCTGAATCTTTTGCTGACTTTTGGAACCCTTTTCCTCATCCTTTTTTGCTTCCTCATCTTAATACAGCAAACTCCCAACTGGTTCCTAGTTTTGCTGTAACTTGTATGCCAAAACTACACAGTATTTACAGGAGACTTCCCTTTCCTGACGAGAAATGGAGGAATGGATGACGGCAAAGACATGATGATGGGGAGGGACTGGTAGAAGAGAAGAAAGGTGAAACTGCAGTTGCAATGTAAGTAATCATCTGACAGGGTGGGAATGGCTCCACTCTCTCAGAAAAGGGGTTGACAAAGTGGGAGAGAGAAGGTATGGTCGGGGGGTGGGAGGGCAGCATTCAGGGTATACAGTAACTAAATTCACAAGAAAGGAACGTATTACTGATTAGCAAAAAATAGATTATAAACTTAGACATTGATACGAGTTTACAATTCTTACAAATTTCTTAAATACAAAACAATTGCACCACACAAACACATTTACACACACATATACACACACACACGAACACAGTATATTCCTGTATGCAGAAATTTCTTCAAATATGCTATTAAAATGTCACCGACTGAGAGAAAATATTTGTGATGCATAATGAACTTCTTCATAGGACACATAAATGACACTCAATATGTAAATACATCTAAAATATTCCCGATCGCAGGGCGGTGGGGGTGCATACCTTTAATCTCAGCATTCAGGAAGGAGAGGTAGGCAGATCTCTGTGAGACTGAGGCCAGGCTGATCTACAAATCCAGTTCAAGGACAGTCATGGGTACACAGAGAAACCTAGTCTCAAGAAAACAAAACCAAAACAGTAACATCAACAAACAACAATATAAATAAATAAATACATAAATAAATGGATATATTCTGGATATATGATGATCATTCTAAATTAAATTTTATCCTCAAACAGAAGTCAATATTTAGGAAATTAATTATGTTAGATATACCTTGTCAAATTAGGTGATGAAACATCAATATAATTAATCAGTTTCCTTGGTAATGATGTTTTAATTATTCATCATCATTATAGAAATCTTTATAAACACAACAAAAAATCATCTACAGAAACCTAAATAGATAAATAATATTTATAGATAGTAATGTGTAATATCTTTAAAATATTGAGTTTTATCATATTTACTGCACGTTCTGATAAAACCAAGTGATTCCCAGAGAACTAACTCTCTACCCATCTCCTTCTCCCTCTCTGTCTCTTTCTTCTTTCTTTCTCTGTCTCTTTCTTTCTCTGTCTCTTTGTCTCTCTGTCTGTTTCTCTCTCTCTCTCTCTCTCTCTCTCTCTCTCTCTCTTTCTCTCTCTCTCTTTCTGTGTGTGTGTATGTGTGTATGTATGATTGGATCAGGTGATCAGATATAACTAAATTTTATGTGGAGTAATAAAAATGAACATTAGTCAAGAATATATTTAAACTTAAAATATTGTTATTATATGTGTGCATAGTGTATATACTTGGACATAGGAGCTATGGTGTATGTGTAGAGGTAGAGGTTAACTTTGTGGAGTAACCTCACTCACTCCGTCTAGGTATTGAATTCAGGTCACCAGGCTTACATGGTGAGCATCTTTATCTACTGTGCTATCCTGCTAATCCCACTTTAAGCTAAAATATCAGAAGATTCCTTACTGATAACACTTCTAAAGTATAGTAATGTAGACTACAAAAGAATCAATAGGAATAAACAATAAGAAAAAGCCTGCACATACAAAAGCTGATATACAGTAATGGCATCATTCAGGTCACTAGACTTTTTCAGTGATAATTTTACAAAATAGTTATTGCATTCTATAAGGCCATTTTAGCCTTATTCTAAAAATCAGATAGATTCCACAAAGAGTCAAAGATATAGGAGAATATATCTTATCTGGACAAGTGAAAAAATTTTAACAAAATAATAGCTAAGGAATTTCAGGAGCATATCAAAAGCTATATATCATGTTTATATGCTATAATAAAAGTAGCAAGGGGAGGAAATGGCTTATTTCAATTTATAGTCCTTCATTTAGGGAATCTATGGTAGTAATTTGAGGCAGAAATCTGGAGGCAGGAACTAAACTTAAGAGAAACACTGCTTTCTGGTTGGTTCATCTGTCTGTCTTATACAGTACAGCATCAGTTGCTTAGGGAAGATACTGGACATTGTGCTGTGCCTTCCTAGATCCAATTTTTGCTGCAGTCCCCAGTGCCCTTGGGAGTGACAGTATACTACAGTTTGAAAGTATAAATCAAATAAGGATGTACTGAAGATTGAATCCTCATTACATAATAATTTAAATGCCAATCTTTAGGAAAGTGATTCTTGTCTTAAAGACTCAGTGCTTGCTAATGAATAGCAGCTATATAAAAGTTTGAGGTTATTTAAGCTACCCTATTCATACGTTTTGTAAGTGGCTAAACAAGTTTGCCTTCTCACCAGAAATGGAGATCTGTACTCTTCGTTCCACATCCTCACCAGCATGAGCTATTGAGTTTTTGTTTTTAGCCATCCTGCTAGGTTTAAGACGGAATCTCGAAAGCATTTTGATTTGTATTTCCCTGACAGCTAAATCTGTTGAACATGTGTTTAAGTGCTTCTGGCTGTTCGCGAGCTCCTCTTTCAGGAATTCTCTGCTTAGATCTGCACCCAATTTTTAATTGGGTTATTTGGTCTGTTGAAATCTAGGTTCTTGAGTTCTTTACATGTTTTGGATATCAGTCTGATGTGGGGCTGTTGAAAATCTTTTCACATTCTATAGACTTACATTTTATCCTATTGATGTTATCATTGACTTACAGAATCTTTTCTTTTTTATGAATCTCCATTCATTTATTTTTGATCTTAGTGCCTGAGTGTTATTATAAGGAAGGTGTCTTATATGTCAGTGTGATCAAAGTTATTCCACACTTTTTTCTATTGTGCTTAGTGTATCTGTTTTTGTATTGAGAACTTTGATATACTGGACTTGAGTCCAGGGTATAGTTATGTATCTATTTGCATCGTTCTATGTATAGACATCCAAGAAGATCAGCAACATTTGTTGAAAGTACATTCTCTTTTCTATTGTGTAATTGTGTTCATTTTGTTTTAGGTCTTTGATTCAATTCAGTTGGTCCACTTGTCTGTATTATGCCAGGACCATGTACTTTTCATTACTATTTTTCTGTAGCTTTCCTTGAAAATTAGGTATGGTAATAACTCCAGAAGTTCTTTTATTGTACAAGATTGTTTTATGAATCCTGAGGTTTTATTTTTTAATACTAAGTCAAGTATTGCTTTTTCAAGGTCTGTAAGAATTGTATTAGAGATTTGATGAGAATTTCATTGGATCTATAAATTGCTTTTGGTAAGACGGCTATTTTCACTATGCTAATTCTACTGATAAAAGGGCATTCATGTAGTCAATGGGTTTCTTAGACAGTTATGGTTGAACACAGTTCAAACCTTCAAAGTCAAATCAGGAAATTGGATGACCAAACATTCATCTATATTTATTCAAAAGAAAAACCATAAAACAAAATGGATACCAACCAGAATTCCTGAGCTTATATTGATTAGTACACTGTGAATATATCCAAAATTTTCTGCCTCTTGAAATGTCAAACTAAGTTTTTTTCATGAATTTTTATTGGATTTTTAGATTTTATTTTTGTTTCAAATGTTATCCCCTTTCCCATTGTCCCATCCATAAGCCCGCTATCACATTCTCTCTCCCTCTTCTTCTATAAAGGTTTTTCCCCACCCATCCACCCAGCCCTTCCTGCCTCCCTGCCCTGAAATTCCCCTAAATTGGAGTTCCAGCTTTGGCAAGACCAAAGGCTTCTCCTCTCATTTGTGCCCAGGAAGGCCATCCTCTGCTATATATGCAGCTGGAGACATGGGTCTGGCCATGTGGACTATTTAGATGGGAGTTATGGTTAATGGTAATTGTTGTTCTTATGGGGTTACAAACCTTTTTAGTTCTTTCAATTCTTTCTCTACTCCAGTGGGGATCCCATTCTCAGTTCAATGGTTGGCTGTGAGCATTTGCCTTTCTATTTTTCATTCTCTGGCAGAGTCTCTCAGGAGACAGCTATATCAGGCTCCTGTCAGCATGCATCTTTAGAATCCTCAACAGTGACTGGATTTGGTGACTATGTTTTTGGGGCAGTCTCTGAATGGCCATTCCTTCAGTATCTGCTCCAAAATTTGTCTCCATATCTCCTTCTATGAATATTTTGTCCCCCATCTAAGAAGAACTGAAGCATCTACACTTTGGTTGTCCTTCTTCTTGAGTTTCATATGGTCTGTGGGTGGTACCATGGGCAATCCGAGCTTTTGGGCTAATATCTGCTTATCAGTGAGTGCATACCATGTGTGGTTTTTTTTGTGATTGGGTTATCTCACTCAGGATAATATATTCTAGTTCAATTAATTTACCTATGAATTTCATGAACTCGGTGTTTTAAATAGTTGAGTAGTATTTCATTGTGGAAATGTAACACATTTTCTTTATTCATTCCTTTGTTGAGGGACATCTGGTTCTTTTTCAGTTCAGTCTATTATAAATAGGGCCATTATGGACATAGTGCAGCATGTGTCCTTATTATAAGTTTATTATAAGCTGGGGGAAGAACTGGAGGGAGTGGAGGCTTCTCTCAGATGTATAGTATGAAAGAAGAAAAAAAAGAGTGTAGCAACTAGTTTTTTAGTAATTATCTTTTATCATGAAATGAGGTATTTGAGAATCATAAGGTAACTATTATTGTTCTTTTAAAGTTTTCACAAAATGATAGAAATGATAGACAGATAATTATGTTAACAATAATGCTGATAAGTAGAGATTCTGAGATTTGAACCCAGGTTTCTCCTTGTGTACTGGCCCACATTTGTTGACTAAGTCAGTAAGTATGTTTATTCTTTTAATGGAATTTACATGTCAAGAAGTTTGCCATATAAACATAGTTATGGAGATTGAAAGCATCTCTCCAAGTCCATATGTAAAGCTTCCTTCTGGCAGACCCAGAACTATCCTGTCAGAGTTTAATCAGTGGGGGGGTTTACATCAAAAAAGAGGCAATGAGGGGATTTTTTCCTGTCAAGAATGTTTTGGTTGTATAATAACATGGTAAATCAAACCTCAAAGTATGCCCATGTCATCGTGAATTATTCAGTCACACTCTAGATTGCAATTGCAGAACTTCTTCTCCTCCTACTCTATGGAAGTCTTAAGCGTCTTAGTTTTCTTGAAAAGCAGAGATGCTGTTCAAGGATGACCATCTTATGTAACTGTTCCAGGGAGAGGGCTGGCAATGATGTTCTAAATAGATGTAATGACACTGAAGAAAGGAATGGATTTCCCGAACCTGTAAAATATCTAACAGCACAAGTTAAGGTTTGGTTTCTTATAAGTAAGGACAGAAGGGAAATAACTTTTCAAGGGTTAGGTCTTATATTTTCTATTAATTAAGTTATTAAGAAAGCCATCTTAATAAAATAAAAGCAAAAATATTTTATGATTATAAGAATTGATATTTAGAAAAGTTTAAGTGCCAGTTTACATACTGGGTGAAGGCCAACTGCTATAGCTATGGAATTATTTAATCAGGATGTTTGGAGGTTCCATAGCAAATCTGAGGCTGTGGTAATTTTATTGAGAGCAAGAAGGCATTTTATACCTTTATGAGAAATAGAATATAATGGCTAATTCCAAGATCAATACAGTTGTAGTTGCCTAAACCAATTGTTCTCTTTAGTTTCCATGTGTCCTTGACTAGTAAGGGAACATTCAGAGAAACACAAAGTGGCACAATTTTTCTACTACTTCAGGAGGATCTCAGAGGAATTTTAAGGCACATTGTGCTGCATGAGCCATAGACTCTGCCTTAAAAAAAATACTTATGATACACTCCTCCCAGGCAGCTAGGCCAGACAAATTCCCTATTTCCCCTCAGAAATGTAAAGTAATATTTAAAATAAATGGTTTTGGGTAATGCTGTGAATACAAGGCTTTGGGCCACACTACCAGTTGAGTTTTGTCAACAACACAAACTAAAGTCATCTGAGAAGAGGTAAACCTCAATTTTGGATTGTCTTCATTTGATGCATTTTCTTTATTCTTGATTGATGTGAGAGGGTGCATTCCACTGTGGGAAGTAACATGCTTTGGCAGGTAGGCTGTACAAAATGTTAATTGACCAAGCCAGGGGGTAAATGTCTATAAACCACATTGCTTTGTGTTCTCTGCCACAGTTCTTGCCTCTGAGATTCTACTTTAGGTTCCTATTACACCTTTGCTCATTGAGAGACTACGGTCTGCAAAATGTAAGGTGGCAAATAAGGCATCTCTTCCTCAGGTTGTGTTCAGTCATAGTATTTTTATCATAGACACAGATAACAAGCTAGAACAATGAGGTAAATCAAATAAAAATGCCACCCATATGCTCACATATTGTAATACTTTGTCCCCAGTCGTTAGCATATTTGGACATGCATAAGAAAGTTTGCCTGTTTGAGCAAATATGCCAATGGATTGGAAAATGAAAAGCCTCATGGTATTTTTAGTTTGGTTATTTATTTAGTGACTGTGGTTTGGGGTGGTAAGCTCTTGGCTTTCAGTTTTTATCCATTCCTAAATACAACCATCATGGACTCTTATCCACTCTGGAGATGTAAGCCAAAGAGGGCGTCCTTAAGTTGCCTTGCACAGGATGTTTTATCACAGCAACATAAAAGTAACTAATGCAATCATTTCATATTTCCACCTTGTTTTCTGTGCTACATACCACATATAATTGATTACAAACCTAGGGACCAAAATATAGAACAATGCTTTCAGTTTTAAATCTAAGAGTCATGCTACCATGTTATTTCATTTATAACTCCTTTATTTATATTAAACTCTGAAGCTCTGTTTTAAAAAAAATGAAAAAGGACTCTTTGAGTTCCCTCTCTCCACTGTTGGCATTTCATCTAAGGTCACTCCCATTGAGTTCTGAGAGTTTCTCACATCCCAGGTCTCTAGTGCTTTCTAGAGGGTCTCCCATCTTCTGAGGCTGCATATTTCCATTCATTCTGCTGGCCCTCTGGGCTTCTCTCCTGCCCCCTACCTCCATACATGATCCTGTTCCCCTTTTCCCCTTTTTACCCCTCTCCCACTCAAATCCCTCCTTTCCTCTGCTTCCTGTCATTATGATCTTCTCCCTATTAAGTGGTTATTGAAGAATACTAACTTGTCCTGTCTGCTTGTTAGTTATTAAATTCTGTGGGCTGTATCCTAGATGTTCTTTACTTTTTGACTGATATTCACTTACATTCATGATTACATACTACGTATGTCTTTTTGGGTCTGGATTACCTCACTCAAGATGAAGCCCCAAGGCAATCACATTCAACTGAAACTGAAAGATCTGTATAATTTAGAATTAATAAAGTACAATCTTGATATGGGTATTTTTGTCCCCCTTTTTTGAGTGTTATGACTATCTATATAACTACAGAAACAAATTGCAGCTTCAAGTCAGAGTCGATGTCCATTTGCTTAGGTTACTCGTGGCAAATATGCTTCTCATCCTTGCTGTTTGAATCTTGTTGTAAATGGGCAAACTGATCTCTGCCTGCTAGAGATCTCTGTGGCTATTTCCTAGGGTAGTTAAAAATTTTATAAAATGATGTGTTTAATATGCCCAAATAGATGGTTTCACCTTTAGTTACAACTTCTGAACTTCTCTTCCAACATTTTTCTCTTATGTACTAAAATACTAAGTGTGTCCTAGTCTGTACCAGGTCACACCTTCTTTCGCAAGATCCTTTTTGGGTATCTTGTACTTGTTAGTGTTATGTAATGTGCTGAGAGACTTTTCAGAGAAACAAATTGGGTGAAAAAGTAGCTGACTGTAGGTGAAAGCAGGCCTGGAGGCCAGAAGAAATCACACCCTGTATAAAGACTTTCTGTGCTCTGAAAGGTTGCATGAAATGAGGCTGAATCTTGGTCACCCTCCTACTCTCTTTGATACTGACCCAGTGCTGCTTGCTGGAAGGATGAGAAGCACTATATCCTGAGGCCATGATCTTGTCAGAAACTTCATGCAACTTATTTATCCTTAAATACCTGCTACAAACTTTAGCAGTACAATATAAGCCTATTACTTCCTATGCTGGAAGATAGGCCCATTTTTTCCAGTGTCAGCATTAGATTCTACTAATATTAGTAAGTATCCCAGACCAAGTAATCTTTGTTTTTCCCATCACCCAGTTTTGCTGATGTGCTTCACTCTCCATTTCAAAACTCAGCTCTTCTTCTATTTCATATCCACATCCTAAAATACATGAAACATCCTGTTATTCTCCCATCCAAATACCATTAATTCCACACCTGTAATCATTCTCCTATGAAATGCCATTAATGCATTAATGGCATATATGAAATCCATTTTCTTTTTTTTTTTTTAACTTTTTTTTTTATTAACTTGAGTATTTCTTATATACATTTCAAGTTTTATTCCCTTTCCCGGTTTCCGGGCAAACATCCCCCCCCCTCCTTCCTTATGGGTGTTCCTCCCAACCCCTCCCCCCCATTGCCGCCATCCCCCCAACAGTCTAGTACACTGGAGGTTCAGTCTTAGCAGGACCCAGGGCTTCCCCTTCCACTGGTGCTCTTACTAGGATATTCATTGCTACCTATGAGGTCAGAGTCCAGGATCAGTCCATGTATAGTCTTTAGGTACTGGCTTAGTCCCTGGAAGCTCTGGTTGCTTGGCATTGTTGTACATATGGGGTCTCGAGCCCCTTCAAGCTCTTCCAGTTCTTTCTCTGATTCTTTCAACGGGGTCCTATTCTCAGTTCAGTGGTTTGCTGCTGGCATTCGCCTCTGTATTTGCTGTATTCTGGCTGTGTCTCTCTCAGGAGCCGATCTACACTTCTGCACTTCTTGCTTCATCCATCTTGTCTAATTGGGTGGCTGTATATGTATATGGGCCACATGTGGGGCAGGCTCTGAATGGGTGTTCCTTCAGTCTCTGTTTTAATCTTTGCCTCTCTCTTCCCTGCCAAGGGTATTCTTGTTCCCCTTTTAAAGAAGGAGTGAAGCATTCACATTTTGATCATCCGTCTTGAGTTTCATTTGTTCTAGGCATCTAGGGTAATTCAAGCATTTGGGCTAATAGCCACTTATCAATGAGTGCATACCATGTATGTCTTTCTGTGATTGGGTTAGCTCACTCAGGATGATATTTTCCAGTTCAACCATTTGCCTACGAATTTCATAAAGTCGTTGTTTTTGATAGCTGAGTAATATTCCATTGTGTAGATGTACCACATTTTCTGTATCCATTCCTCTGTTGAAGGGCATCTGGGTTCTTTCCAGCTTCTGGCTATTATAAATAATGCTGCAATGAACATAGTGGAGCACGTGTCTTTTTTATATGTTGGGGCATCTTTTAGGTATATGCCCAAGAGAGGTATAGCTGGATCCTCAGGCAGTTCAATGTCCAATTTTCTGAGGATCCTCCAGACTGATTTCCAGAATGGTTGTACCAGTCTGCAATCCCACCAACAATGGAGGAGTGTTCCTCTTTCTCCACATCCCCAGCATCTGCTGTCACCTGAGTTTTGATCTTAGCCATTCTCACTGGTGTGAGGTGAAATCTCAGGGTTGTTTTGATTTTATTTCCCTTATGACTAAAGATGTTGAACATTTCTTTTAGGTGTTTCTCAGCCATTCGGCATTCCTCAGTTGTGAATTCTTTGTTTAGCTCTGAACCCCATCTTTTAATAGGTTATTTGTTTCCCTGCGGTCTAACTTCTTGAGTTCTTTGTATATTTTGGATATAAGGCCTCTATCTGTTGTAGGATTGGTAATGATCTTTTCCCAATCTGTTGGTTGCCGTTTTGTCCTAACCACAGTGTCCTTTGCCTTACAGAAGCTTTGCAGTTTTATGAGATCCCATTTGTCGATTCTTGATGTTAGAGCATAAGCCATTGGTGTTTTGTTTAGAAAATTTTTTCCAGTGCCCATGTGTTCCAGATGCTTCCTAGTTTTTCTTCTATTAGTTTGAGTGTGTCTGGTTTGATGTGGAGGTCCTTGATCCACTTGGACTTAAGCTTTTGTACAGGGTGATAAGCATGGATCGATCTGCATTCTTCTACATGTTGACCTCCAGTTGAACCAGCACCATTTGCTGAAAATGCTATCTTTTTCCATTGGATGGTTTTGGCTCCTTTGTCAAAAATCAAGTGCCCATAGGTGTGTGGGTTCATTTCTGGGTTTCAATTCTATTCCATTGGTCTATCTGTCTGTCTCTGTACCAATACCATGCAGTTTTTATCACTATTGCTCTGTAATACTGCTTGAGTTCAGGGATAGTGATTCCCCCTGAAGTCCTTTTATTGTTGAGGATAGCTTTAGCTATCCTGGGTTTTTTGTTATTCCAGATGAATTTGCAAATTGTTCTGTCTAACTCTTTGAAGAACTGGATTGGTATTTTGATGGGTATTGCATTGAATCTGTAGATTGCTTTTGGTAAAATGGCCATTTTTACTATATTAATCCTGCCAATCCATGAGCATGGGAGATTTTTCCATCTTCTGAGGTCTTCTTCAATTTCTTTCTTCAGGGTCTTGAAGTTCTTATTGTACAGATCTTTTACTTGCTTGGTTAAAGTCGTACCGAGGTACTTTATATTATTTGGGTCTATTATGAAGAGTGTCGTTTCCCTAATTTCTTTCTAGGCTTGTTTCTCTTTTGTATAGAGGAAGGCAACTGATTTATTTGAGTTAATTTTATACCCAGCCACTTTGCTGAAGTTGTTTATCAGCTTTAGTAGTTCTCTGCTGGAACTTTTGGGTTCACTTAAATATACTATCATATCATCTGCAAATAGTGATATTTTGACTTCTTCTTTTCCGATCTGTATCCCCTTGACCTCATTTTGTTGTCTGATTGCTCTGGCTAGAACTTCAAGAACTATATTGTAGTATAAGTAGGGAGAGAGTGGGCAGCCTTGTCTAGTCCCTGATTTTAGTGGGATTGCTTCAAGTTTCTCTCCATTTAGTTTAATGTTAGCAACTGGTTTGCTGTATATGGCTTTTACTATGTTTAGGTATGGGCCTTGAATTCCTATTCTTTCCAGGACTTTTATCATGAAGTGGTGTTGAATTTTGTCAAATGCTTTCTCAGCATCTAATGAAATGATCATGTGGTTTTGTTCTTTCAGTTTGTTTATATAATGGATCACGTTGATGGTTTTCCATATATTAAACCATCCCTGAACGCCTGGGATGAAGCCTACTTGATCATGGTGGATGATTGTTTTGATGTGCTCTTGGATTCGGTTTGCCAGAATTTTATTGAGTATTTTTGCGTCGATATTCATAAGGGAAATTGGTCTGAGGTTCTCTTTCTTTGTTGTGTCTTTGTGTGGTTTAGGTATAAGAGTAATTGTGGCTTCGTAGAAGGTATTCGGTAGTGATCCATACGTTTCAATTTTGTGGAATAGTTTGGATAATATTGGTATGAGGTCTTCTATGAAGGTCTGATAGAATTCTGCACTTAACCCGTCTGGACCTGGACTCTTTTTGGTTGGGAGACCTTTAATGACTGCTTCTATTTCCTTAGGAGTTATGGGGTTGTTTAATTGGTTTATCTGTTCCTGATTTAACTTCGGTACCTGGTATCTGTCTAGGAAATTGTCCATTTCCGTAGATTTTCAAGTTTTGTTGAATATAGGCTTTCAGAGTAAGATCTGATGATTTTTTGAATTTCCTCTGAGTCTGTAGTTATGTCTCCCTTTTCATTTCTGATTTTGTTAATTTGGACACACTCTCTGTGTCCTCTCATTAGTCTGGCTAAGGGTTTATCTATCTTGTTGATTTTCTCAAAGAACCAACTTTTGGTTCTGTTGATTCTTTCTATGGTCCTTTTTGTTTCTACTTGGTTGATTTCTGCTCTGAGTTTGATTATTTCCCGCCTTCTACTCCTCCTGGGTGTATTTGCTTCTTTTTGTTCTAGAGCTTTTAGGTGTGCTGTCAAGCTGCTGACATATGCTCTTTCCTGTTTCTTTCTGCAGGCACTCAGCGCTATGAGTTTTCCTCTTAGCACAGCTTTCATAGTGTCCCATAAGTTTGGGTATGTTGTACCTTCATTTTCATTAAATTCTAAAAAGTTTTTAATTTCTTTCTTTATTTCTTCCTTGACCAGGTTATCATTGAGTAGAGCATTGTTCAATTTCCACGTATATGTGAGCATTCTTCCCTTATTGTTATTGAAGACCAGTTTTAGGCCGTGGTGGTCCGATAGCACGCATGGGATTATTTCTATCTTTCTGTACCTGTTGAGGCCCGTTTTTTGACCAATTATATGGTCAATTTTGGAGAAAGTACCATGAGGAGCTGAGAAGAAGGTATATCCTTTTTGCTTTAGGATAGAATGTTCTAAATATCCGTTAAGTCCATTTGGCTCATGACTTCTCTTAGTCTGTCTACGTCTCTGTTTAATTTCTGTTTCATGATCTGTCCATTGATGAGAGTGGGGTGTTGAAATCCCCACTATTATTGTGTGAGGTGCAATGTGTTTTTTGAGCTTTAGTAAGGTTTCTTTTACGTATGTAGGTGCCCTTGTATGTGGGGCATAGATGTTTAGGATTGAGAGTTCATCTTGGTGGATTTTTCCATTGAAGAATATGAAGTGTCCTTCCTTATCTTTTTTGATGACTTTTAGTTGAAAATTGACTTTATTTGATATTAGAATGGCTACTCCAGCTTGCTTCTTCCGACCATTTGCCTGGAAAGTTGTTTTCCAGCCTTTCACTCTGAGGTAGTGTCTTCTTTGTCTCTGAGGTGTGTTTCCTGTAGGCAGCAGAATGCAGGGTCCTCATTGCATATCCAGTTTGTTAATCTATGTCTTTTTATTGGGGAGTTGAGGCCATTGATGTTGAGAGATATTAAGGAATAGTGATTATTGCTTCCCGTTATATTCATATTTGGATGTGAGGTTATGTTTGTGTGCTTTTCTTCTCTTTGTTTTGTTGCCAAGACGATTAGTTTCTTGCTTCTTCTAGGGTATAGCTTGCCTCCTTATGTTGGGCTTTACCATTTATTATCCTTTGTAGTGCTGGATTTGTAGAAAGATATTGTGTAAATTTGGTTTTGTCATGGAATATCTTGGTTTCTCCATCTATGTTAATTGAGAGTTTTGCAGGATACAGTAACCTGGGCTGGCATTTGTGTTCTCTTAGGGTCTGTATGACATCAGTCCAGGATCTTCTGGCCTTCATAGTTTCTGGCGAGAAGTCTGGTGTGATTCTGATAGGTCTGCCTTTATATGTTACTTGACCTTTTTCCCTTACTGCTTTTAATATTCTTTCTTTATTTTGTGCGTTTGGTGTTTTGACTATTATGTGACGGGAGGTGTTTCTTTTCTGGTCCAATCTATTTGGTGTTCTGTAGGCTTCTTGTATGCCTATGGGTATTTCTTTTTTTAGGTTAGGGAAGTTTTCTTCTATGATTTTGTTGAAGATATTTACTGGTCCTTTGAGCTGGGAGTCTTCACTCTCTTCTATACCTATTATCCTTAGGTTTGATCTTCTCATTGAGTCCTGGATTTCCTGTATGTTTTGGACCAGTAGCTTTTTCTGCTTTACATTATCTTTGACAGTTGAGTCAATGATTTCTATGGAATCTTCTGCTCCTGAGATTCTCTCTTCCATCTCTTGTATTCTGTTGGTGAAGCTTGTATCTACAGCTCCTTGTCTCTTCTTTTGGTTTTCTATATCCAGGGTTGTTTCCATGTGTTCTTTCTTGATTGCTTCTATTTCCATTTTTAATTCCTTCAACTGTTTGACATTGTTTTCCTGGAATTCTTTCAGGGATTTTTGTGACTCCTCTCTATGGGCTTCTACTTGTTTATTTATGATTTCCTGATATTCTTTCAGGGATTTTTGTGTCTCCTCTCTATGGGCTTCTACTTGTTTATTTATGTTTTCCTGGAATTCTTTCAGGCATTTTTGCGATTCCTCTCTGTAGGCTTCTACTTGTTTATTAATGTTTTCCTGTGTTTCTCTAAGGGAGTTCTTCACGTCTTTCTTGAAGTCCTCCAGCATCATGATCAAATATGATTTTGAAATTAGATCTTGCTTTTCTGGTGTGTTTGGACATTCCATGTTTGTTTTGGTGGGAGAATTGGGCTCCGATGATGCCATGTAGTCTTGGTTTCTGTTGCTTGGGTTCCTGTGCTTGCCTCTCGCCATCAGATTATCTCTAGTGTTACTTTGTTCTGCTATTTCTGACAGTGGCTAGACTGTCCTAAAAGCCTGTGTGTCAGGAGTGCTGTAGACCTGTTTGACTGTTTTCTTTCAGCCAGTTATGGGGACAGAGTGTTCTGCTTTCGTGCGTTTAGTTTTTCCTCTCTACAGGTCTTCAGCTGTTTCTGTGGGCCTGTGTCTTGAGTTCACCAGGCAGGCCACTTGCAGCAGACAAGTTGGTCTTACCTGTGGTCCTGAGGCTCAAGTTCGCTCTCGGGGTGCTTCACACAAGCTCTCTGTGGTGGCAGAATCCAGGAAGATCTGTGCCGCCCTTTCCGGGAGCTTCAGTGCACCAGGGTTCCAGATGGCGTTTGGTGTTTTCCTCTGGCGTCCAAGATGTGTGTGCAGAGTGCAGTCTCTTCTGGTTTCGCAGGCGTGTCTGCCTCTCTGAAGGTTTAGCTCTCCCTCCCACGGGATTTGGGTGCAGAGAACTGTTTATCCGGTCTGTTTCTTTCATGTTCCGGCGGTGTCTCAGGCACTGGGGTCCTGCCGCTCCTGGGCCCCCCCCCGGGAACCCAGAGGCCTTATACAGTTTCCTCTTGGGCCAGGGATGTGGGCAGGGGTGGGCAGTGTTGGTGGTTTCTTCTGCTCTGCAGCCTCAGGAGTGCTCACCTGACCAGGCAGTGAGGTCTCTCTCCCACGGGCTCTGGGAGCAGAGAGCTGCTGCACACCAGGATCAGCGGGTGTGGGACTTCCGGTAAACACAGGACGTGCCTGGTCCTAGAGGAATTTTGCCTCTGTGTGTCCCGATTTCACCAGGCAGCTTTCTTGCAGCAGGAAAGTTGGTCTTACCTGTGGTCCCGAGGCTCAAGTTCGCTCACGGGGTGCTGCCCACGGGCTTTCTGCGGCGGCAGCAACCAGGAAGATCGAAATCCATTTTCTTTCCAGTTCTGCTCCCCTCCTTTTTCCTTCATTCCTCTCCTACCATGTCTCTCTCCTTCCCTTAGGTCAGTCCCATTCCTTAGTCCCTTTTCTCATCCCTTTCCCCTTCTTTTCTTCATGTCCAAAACAGATGTGATGAAGAATATCTATAGTGTCAGCATTTAGAGGGTCGAAGCAAGAAAAGTGTAAGTTTGATATTAGTCTGAGTATCAGTGCATAACACTGTTTCAAACATGGAAGGAGAAGGAAAGAGAAAGTGGAATCAAAAATGCAAAGGAAAGAAGAGGAAACAAATGGATTTAAGATGGCAGCCCAACTTGTAGAAAGGAAACAAAGGATAGAATAGGAAAAAAGAAGCAAAGAAAGAAAAGAGAATAAAAGAAAAAGATGTTATCCATTTACCTAAGCCACCAAAATCTAAAAGACAAAGTCTGAATTAAAACCTGTCTTATGCGGCTTAAATGTTTATGCCACAGAGTGTAGTTTCTCAGAATCCTATGTAATTGGAGTGGACAACCAAATCCAAAGAACCGCTGACCTCCTGTTAGAGGTTCTAACATTGCCTGGATTTTGGCACTTTTTTTTCTTGTAATCAAACATGCAAAACATTTCTCTGTTCCCTTAATGGCTTCTGGAAGTTCTATTTCAGCAAGCTTATACCCAGATACATTGTTCTTTAAAAAGAGAGCATATGTGGGTATTCAAGATGGTTCACCAGGTAAAGCTGTTGCCGCATAAAGTTAATGATCATATCTCAAAGTGTAAAGACAGAACTGATGCCCAAAATTTGTCTATTGGCCTGTATATGCATGCCTTGGTACCCTACAGTAATAATGATGAAGATGGTCATAATGAAGCCACAAGAGAACATGTGGCTAGGCTTATAATCAATATGAACAGATTTTATTTATAAATTAAAAAATAATAAACTAAAAACCAGCAGAATAAACATTAATAGTGACCACAGAATTTTAAATAACAAAATGAAATTCTTATAAAAATTTAATAGCAGACTCCACATCTGATAGAGGGCTTATATCCAGTTGATATCCTATCCCTAATTTTGATTGATCTCTGAGCCTATTCTGTTCCTATCACTGTGTTTATTAAATAGAATCTTAGAAAAAGAGAACTTTTGAAGTTTGTGTGAAAACTGGGGCATAATAAATGTGATAGTAAACTAGAAAATGGTTAAATATTATAATGTAGCTTTTGTGGGAAGAGTAGTTGACTTCCACATTTTGACTTTCATATATTAATTTTATTAATGTGTGTGTGTGTGTGTGTGTGTGTGTGTGTGTGTGTGTGTGTGTGTGTAGTGTATATGTGGTATAGGCATGTGTACCTTTGTGTAAAGAGGAGCTCAGAGGACAATTAGTCTCTCATGCCCTTTAGGTCTCAAAGATAAAATTCAACTCTTTAAGTTTATTGTTGTATATCTTTACCTGCTGAGCCATCTCACCAGTCTGTTTAGAAAATTTTGATGTTTTCTGTGACCAAAGTCTCTTTAGATTGACTTATTAAGTATGCACATATACACAGTTATTTCCCATCAATATCTATTTTTGTCTCTGTCATAGTTGGTAATTTATTGGTTAATGTTCAAATGAGTACTCCACAACTCTCACTTAGATGGGAGTAATTACCTATCAATGTATGATACATTTATTTATAAATATATTTGATGATTGAAGAACTACTTAAGTTTTTATTTGAAACTCATAGTTTTAGATGATAAGAAACAAAAATTTATTTTTCAAGCAAGCTAAAGATGTCCCTTTTCAAAATTCTACTTAGTTAAGCAGTGATATAAAAATGCTATAAGCAAATGATTATAAAATATATTTAAGATATTAGGTATAGTTTGAATTCAAACAAAAATATTATATGAGTTGGTCCTTAAGAGAATATATCTAGTGTGGAACTGAGAATAATTTATCTGAAGGACATCTTTGCCTAAGACAAAACCATCTCAAGAATTGTAAGGTCTAGGAAGCTAATGTGAGGAGACTATGGATATCTTTCTGAATGATAGGTTCTTCTCTCAAGAAGATATTTATAGGCAGAATACTTTAAAAGAAATTAATTTTGATTTTGGGATTATAATAGGAGCTCACAAAATTGAAGAATGATATGTAGCATTTTAAGAACATAAACTATGTCATATATATATTTAAATTTTGAGTGTGTGTATAATACTAGGTGTATACCAGGTACAATGTATGTAAAATAATATGTTGTTGTTACTAGAACTGTTATTTTTATTTCATGCAGAAAATGAGATAGGGGAGAGAAATAAGAGGAGCTGAAGGGGAGCTGAAGTCTCTATGGTGCACACAACAGAAACTTTCTTACCTTCTGAGGAATGGTAGAAATGAGTTCCTTACTTTCTGTCTTAGAGGTTTAGTTATTTTCTTCACCTGATACTTCCTCTGGTTTGAGTGACAGCGTTTCTTCAGTGCTATTGTTTATGACAAGCATGTCACGCTTGGTTTCATTCTTAGCTTGTCGCCTGGCCTTTGAAGTCAGACTTTAGTTTCCATTCTATGTCTAAAATTGGGATTCAGTAAAATGTGACCTTCGCCTTTTACTTCTTTTAGTTCTTCCTCAAATTGTAGTTACCATTTATCCAATTTTTCCTCAACCATATGTCGATATGTTTTTTTACCCACTTTTACTGCTACAAGGTTTCTGATTATTTTCTATAAATTATTTGTTGTGCAAGAAAGTCAAGGTAAAATATTTCCTAGTCCCAATTTTACATTTAAAATTTCAACTTTTTATGATTTTAGACAGATTTGAAGCAATAGGTTAACATAGAAAGACATTTGTCAGTGAAGGCTGATGACCTGATGGGTTTCAGGATTCAAAAGGGCAACTCTTTTTTCACTCAAAGATTATGAATGGACAAAACAGATGTTTACCATGGACATCTTTTCATATCTTTAAAAAGAGTTTGCTTGGGGGGAGGGCGGTAATGGGGGGGGGAGGATGGAGAGGGGAACAACCGTATAGAAGGGGAGGGGGTTAGGGGGATGTTGGCCCGGAAACCGGGAAAGGGAATAACAATTGAAATGTAAATAAGAAATACCCAAGTTAATAAAGATGGAGGAAAAAAAAAGTTTGCTTCAGATTTCATTTTCTTAGTATATTTTAATATGATCGAAGGCAACTTTCAAAGTGTTATGAATATTTTTCCATTTCATAGTCATGCGTTTCAATGAGAACGTCTCAAGCTTTGTATGTTTGAATATTTGTTTTCAGTTGGTAGAACTATTGAGGCTTAAATAAACCATTCCTTCTATAAGTTGACTGTGTCATGACTTTTGTCACAAAAATTATAAAAGTAACAAATACAATAGTGTTCATGCTCTTTGACACTTTACTGTTCTTGTAACATCTTTGACTCTGTCTCCCTGTCTCTCTGTGTTTCTGTCTATGTCTTTTTCTATCTCTCTTTCTCTATCTGTCTCTCTCTCTCTGTCTTTGAGTGGTCATACCAGGCTCTCAGAACACCAGTTAGTTATTGAAAAATATCACTGCCATCTGATTTCTGATCAATGAAGAGCTGGATTTATTATATATCTATTCACTTTCCCATTCTGCAAAATTTATCCATTATTCATTTCTCTATGAGTTGACCCTGTTTGTGGATTATCCACAGTTTTTTCCTTGTTTTTAATGGTTTATACTTTCCTTTATGCTAATGAATATGTTTCTATTTATATGTTTTTCATTAATTTATGAGTGAAAAATAGCAATGCTTATATAGTGTATAAGTTGTTTAACTATTTATAATCAAGCAATCAAAATGTATAAAAAGAATTTTACTCATTGGGACAAATATTAAGATTTACTTCTAAAATTAGATGTCTTATGAATTTCAAAAACTCACAAAAACACGATTTTAGAATTTTTATTAATCAAATGGTGAAATCTGCAAATGTTCAAAGTCAGGAATAACAAAAATCTCTAGTTGCTATTACTCTGCGTTTTGTTAGTTTACTTTGTTTATTCCACATATTATAACCCATATCTTTTCTGTTTATTTATATGTGTATTTACATGTATGCATATATTCAGGTGCCTTTGGAAGCCAAAGATGAGCTGTTAAAATCTAAGAGCTAGAGTTTGGGCAATTGTAAGGCACTGTATACAGTTATTGGGAAACAAACTTTCATTCTTTGCAAGAGGAACATCAACTCTTATGTGTTTGAACTTTCTCTCCAACTCATCAAATATGCATGTTTTTCAATTTAAGAAAATAGAGACAAATGCATTTTTATAAGCAATGCAGTGAGGAAAACACCTAATGCCATATGGGACCCTGGTGCACAGGGGCTCCCAGAAAAGGCAGTGCAGGCCCTCCCAGTTGCCGCCCTCATTGAGAGCTCAAAAGCCGTCTCCCAGGAGCAACTTGAGCCGCGGGACCACAGGTAAGACCAACTTTTCTATTCCAAGCGACCTGCCTGGTAGTCTCAGGACACCCAGAGGCAAAATTCCTCTGGGACCGGACACTTCTGGTTTTTAGCTGGAGCTCCAACCTCGGTGATGCCGGCCCACAGCTCACTGCTCCCAAACCACTTGGGAGAGAGAGCTCACTGCCCTGACAGGTGGGCACTCCTGAGACTGCAGAGCTGGAGAGATCACCAATACGGCCCGCCCCTGCCCACATCCCTGGCCCAAGAGGAAACTTCATACAGCCTCTGGGAAACCAAGATAGGGGCACTAGAGCAGCAGGTCCCCTGCAGTCCAGACACTGCCCTGACCTGAAGGGACACAGTCAACAGTTCTCTGAACCCAAATCCCTTGAGAGGGAGAGCTAAACCTTCAGAGGGGAAGACACACCTGGGAAGCCAGAAAAGACTACACTCTGCCAACATTTCTGACTCCAGATGAAAACACCTAATGCCATCTGGGACCCTGGTGCACTGGGGCTCCTGGAAAAGGCAGCGAAGGCCCTCCTGTTTGCCGCCCTCACGGAGAGCTCAAAAACAGCCTCCCACGAGCAACTTGACAAACTTGGGAAAAGATCTTTACCAATCCTACAACAGATAGAGGGCTTATATCCAAAATATACAAAGAACTCAAGAAGTTAGACCGCAGGGAGACAAATAATCATATTAAAAAATGGGGTTCAGAGCTAAACAAAGAATTCACAGCTGAGGAATGCCGAATGCTGAGAAACACCTAAAGAAATGTTCAACATCTTTAGTCATAAGGGAAATGCAAATCAAAACAACCCTGAGATTTCACCTCACACCAGTGAGAATGGCTAAGATCAAAAACTCAGGAGACAGCAAATGCTGGCGAGGATGTGGAGAAACACTCCTCCATTGTTGGTGGAATTGCAGACTGGTACAATCATTCTAGAAATCAGTCTGGAGGTTCCTCAGAAAATTAGACACTGAGCTACCTGAGGACCCAGCTATACCTCTCTTGGGCGTATACCCAAAAGATGCCCAAACATATAACAAAGACACATGCTCCACTATGTTCATAGTAGCCTTACTTATAATAGCCAGAAGCTGGAAAGAACCCAGATGCCCTTCAACAAAGGAATGGATACAGAAAATGTGGTACATCTACACAATAGAATATTACTCAGCTATCAAAAACAATGACTTTATGAAATTCATAGGCAAATGGATGGAACTGGAAATTATCATCCTGAGTGAGGTAACCCAATCACAGAAATACACACATGGTATGCACTCATTGATAAGTGGATATTAGCCCAAATGCTTGAATTACCCTAGATGCACAGAACACATGAAACTCAAGAGGGATGATCAAAACACAAATGCTTCACTCTTTCTTTAAAAGGGGAACAAGAATACCCTAGGCCGGGAATAGGGAGGCAAAGTTTAAAACAGAGGTGGAACACAGAGAAAACACCCATTCAGAGCATGTCCCATATGTGGCCCATACATATACAACCACCAAATTAGATAAGATGGATGAAGCAAAGAAGTGCAGGCCGACAGGAACCGGATGTAGATCTCTCCTGAGTGCCACACCTAGAATACAGCAAATACATAGGCGAAAGCCAGCAGCAAACCACTGAACTGAGAATGGGACCCCTGTTGAAGGAATCAGAGAAAGGACTGGAAGAGCTTGAAGGGGCTCGAGATCCCATATGAACAACAATGCCAAGGAACCAGACCTTCCAGGGACCAAGCCACTACCCAAAGACTATACATGGACTGACCCTGGGCTCCAACCTCATAGGTAGCAATGAATAGCCTAGTAAGAGCACCAGTGGAAGAGGAAACCCTTGGTCCTGCCAAGACTGAACCCCCAGTGAATGTGATTGTTGGGGGGAGGGCAGTAATGAGGGGAGGATGGGGAAGGGAACACCCATCTAGAGGGGAGAGGGAGGGCTTAGGGGGATGTTGGCCCGGAAACCGGGAAAGGGAATAACAATTGAAATGCAAATAAGAATACTCAAGTTAATAAAGATAAAAAAAGATATAGACTAACAGATTGTATATATAAAGAAGGCCTAGCATTTTGCTGCATACAGAAAACACACCTCCGTGACAAAGACAGACACTATCTCAGAGAAAAAGGGTACAAAACAACTTTTCAAGCAAATGGT
The DNA here is from genome assembly GCF_011064425.1 of Rattus rattus. Lineage (NCBI taxonomy): Eukaryota > Metazoa > Chordata > Mammalia > Rodentia > Muridae > Rattus > Rattus rattus. The sequence goes on from NC_046161.1 coordinate 1,880,080, forward strand.
CTGAAGAAATAAGCTGGAATAACCATTCTAATATAAAATAAAAGAGACTTTCAGCCAAAAGTTATCAAAAAAGTTAAAGGACACTTCATATTCATCAAAGGAAAAAAATCCACTAAGATGAACTCTCAATCCTATATACCTATGCTCCAACTGCAAGGGCACCTACATTCAAAGGAGAAACCTTACTAAAGCTCAAAGCATACATTGCACCTTATACTATAATAGTAGGAGATTTCAACACCCCATTCTTATCAATGGAGAGATCATGGAAACAAAAACTAAACAGAGACATAGAGAAATTAACAGAAGTTATGAGCCAAATGGATTTAACAAATATTTATAGAACATTTCATCTTAAAACAATAGAATATACTTTCTTCTAAGCACCTCATGGTACCTTGTCTAAAACTGACATATCTGTCACAAATCAGGCCTCAACAGATACAAGAAGATTGAAATAATCCCATGCATCTTATCAGATCACCACGGACTAACAAAAATAATAATGGAATGGCAACATATACACAGAAGTTAAACAAGACTCTACTCAATGATAGATTTCAGGAAGAAATAAAAAAGAAATAAACACTTTTTACAATTTAATGAAAATGAAGGAACAATATGCCCAAACTCATGAACACAGTGAAAGCAGTGCTAAGAGGAAAACATATAGCTCTGAGAGCCCCCAAAAAGAAACTGGAGAGACCATACATTAGCAACTTGACAGCACACTTGAAGCTCTAGAACAAAAAGAAGCAAATACATCCAAGAGGAATAGAAGGCAGGACATAGTTGAAATCAGCAAAGTAGAAACAGAAAGGACTATACAAATAAAAAAAAATGTAGCTAGTTGAAAAAATCAGCAAGATAGATAAACCCTGAGCCAGACTAACCAGAGGGAACAGAAAGTGTATCCAAATTAACAGAATCAAAAACAGAAAGTATTTTCAAAAAGGAGCCCAGGACCATATGGGTTTAATGTAGAATTCTATCAGACATTCATAGAGGACCTAATCTCAATATTGTCCAAACTATTCCACAAAGCAAAAACAGAGGGAGTACTACAAAATTCCTTCTATGAAGCCACAATTACTCTTATCCTAAACCGCATAAAGAACAAACAAAGAAAGAGAACTTCAGACCAATTTTTCTTATGAATATTGACACAAAAATGCTCAATAAAATACTTGCAAACAGAATCTAAGAACACATGAAAAAGATCATCCATCATGAACAAATAGTCTTCATTCCAGGGATGCAAGGATGGTTCAATATAAGGAAATCCTTCAACATAATTCTCTATGTAAACAAACTGAAAGAAGAAAATGCTCATTTCATGAAATGCAGAAAAAGTATTCGACAAAATCCAACACTCCTTCATGATAAAAGACTTGGAAAGATCAGGAACTCAAGACCCATACCTATACATAGTTAAAGCAATATACAGCAAAGTAGTAGCAGTAGCCAACATTAATCTAAATGGAGAGAAACTTGAATCAATTCCCCTAAAATCAAGGACTAGACAAGGCCCCCACACTCTCCCTCCTTATTCTATATAGTACTCAAATCCTAGCCAGAGCAATCGGACAACAAAAGTAGGGTAAAGGGATACAAATTGAAAAGGTAGAACTCAAAGTATCACTATTTGCAGATGATATGATATTATATTTAAGTGACCGCAAAAGTTCCACCAGAGAACTACTAAGCCTGAGAAACAACTTCACCAAAGAGGCTGGGTATAAATTCAACTCACACAAATAAGTATACTTCCTCTACTCAAAGGATAAACAGACTGTGAAAGAAATTAGGGAAATGATACCCTTCACAATAGTTGCAAATAACATAAGCTATCTCAGTGTGACTCTAACCAAGCAAGTGAAAGGTTTGTATGACAAGACTAGAACTTCAAGTCTCTGAAGTAAGAAAGATGGAAAGACCTCCCATGCTCATGGATCGGCAGAACTAATGTAGCAAAAATGGCCACTTTCCCAAACTCAATCTACAGATTCAACGCACTTCCCATCAAAATTCCAACTCTATTTTTCATAGAGTTAGGAAACACAATTTGCAAATTCATTTGGCAAAATAAAAAACCCAGGATAGCAAAATCTATCCTCAACAATAAGACAAGTTCTTGAGGAATCACCATCCCTGACCTCAGGCAGTATTATAGAGCAATAGTCATAAAAACTGTATCATATTGATAGTATTGGTACAGAAAGAGGCAGGTAGATCAGTGGCATAGAATTGAAGACCCAGAAATAAACCTACACACCTATGTTCACTTGATCTAGGACGCTGAGTGGAAAAAAAGATAGCGTTTTCAACAAATGGTGCATATAGACTAGAAAATTGGCCTGTTCTTATAGACCTGTTGAAAGTGGATCACAGACCTCCACGTAAAACCAGATATACTCAACCTAATAGAAGAAAAAGTGGGGAAGAGCCTCAAAACCATGGGCATTGTGGAAAATTTCCTGAACAAAACGCCAATGACTTATGCTCTAAGACCAATACTTGACAAACAGAACATTATAAATCTGCAAAGCTTCTATAAGAAAAAGGTCAGTGTCATTAGGACAAAATGGCATCAACAGATTGGGAAAAGATCTTTACCAATCCTACATCTGATAGAAGGCTTATATGGAAAGTATACAAAGAAATCAAGAAGTTTTAGACTCCAGAGAGCCAAATAACCCTATTAAAAATTTTGTACAGAGATAAACAAAGAATTATCAGCTAAGTAATATGGAATGGTGGAGAAATACCTAATGAAATGTTTAAGAACCTTAGCCATTGGGGAAATGCAAATCAAAACAATCCTGAGAGTTCACCTCACACTAGTCAGAATGGCTAAGATCAAAACTCAGGTGACAGCAGATGCTAGCGAGCATGTGTAGAAAGAGGAACACTCCTACATTGTTGGTGGGATTGCAAACTGGAAATCAGTCTGGAGGTTCCTCAGAGAATTGGATATATCACCACCTTAGGACCCAGCTATACCTCTCCTCCGCATATAGCCAAATGATGCTCTAACATACAAGGACATATGCTCCATTATGTTCATAGTAGCATTATTTATACTAGACAGAAGCTGGAAAGAACCCAGATACCCTTCAGCAGAGTAATGGATACAGAAAATGTCATACATCTATACAATGGAATATTGCTCAGCTATTAAATCAGTGACTTCTTGAAATTCATAGGCAAATTGTACTAGAAAATATCATCGCGGGTGCTGTAACCCAAGTACAAACACACACACACACACACACATACACATGCACACACACACACACACACACACACACACACACACACAAACACACACATGTTATGCACTCACTGATAAGTGGATATTAACCCAAAATCTTGAACTACCCAAGATACAATCCACATATCACATGAAGCTCAAGAAGAAGGACGATCAAAGTTTGGATGCTTCAATCCTTCTTAAAAGGGAGAACAAAAATATTCTAAGAGGGAATATTGAGACAAAGTTTGGAGCAGAGACTGAAGAAATGGCCATTCCTAGCCTGCCCTTTCTGGTATACATACATACATACATACATACATACATACATACATACATACATACATACACATATGTATGTATTAATCTACATAGATTCATTAATCTAGATGATATTGATGAATACAAGGATTACATGCTGACTGGATATACCTGTCTCTTGAGAGGCTCTGCCAGAGCATGTCATATACTGAGGTATACTCTAGCAAACCCTTGATCTGAGAATGGGGTCCTAGTTGGAGGGATTTGAGAAAGGATTGAAGGAGTTGAAGGGCCTTGCAACCCCATAAGAACAACAATACTGGGCTGGAGAGATGGCTCAGCGGTTAAGAGCACCGACTGCTCTTCCACAGGTCCTGAGTTCAATTCCCAGCAACCACATGGTGGCTCACGACCATCCATAATGGGATCCAATGTCCCCTTCAGTTGTGTCTGAAGACAGCAACAGTGTACTTATATACATGGAATAAATAAAATAAATCTTAAAAAAAAAAAAACAACAACAATACTAACCAACTAAAGCCCCAGGAACTATACTACCCAAAGACTATGCATGAACAGACCCATGGCTCCAGCTGCATATGTAGCAGAGGATGGCCTTGTTTGGCACCATAGGTTGAGAAGCCCTTGGTCCTGCCAAAACTGAACCCCCCAGTGCAGGGTAATTTCAGGGGTGGGCGGGAAGGGGGTGTTTTGCGGGGAGAAATGCCCTTATAAAATAAGGGAAGGGAGATGGGATATGGGGCTTCTGGCCAGGAAACCGGAAATGGGAATAACATTTGAAATGTGAACAAAAAATAACAATAATAAAAGAAATAGAAGAACAAATAATAAAAGAAAAATATTAAAACAAATAACAAAAAAGAAACATTACTATAATATACACATGTAGAAACATCACTGCTGATTTGTTCATACACTAAGTATAAATGGATAACTAAATATGCAATAACAATGTTTTAATGAATTATTTGAGCAGAATCCAGTTTTAGACCATCATAGAGAGCCTGACAGTTTCTTGTCCCAATCTTTATTTTAGCTAATTTTTAATAATTGCCCCAAAGGCAATAAACTTTTGTCATCTAATTGGAAAATATTCTATTCTTTTCTGAGTTTAAAATCAAACTTTTAATATTATATTTGAAGTATTTTTTAAGTTAAGATATCATTTCAATGGCTCTAATGTATTTAGATCTAAAACAATTTAATCCTGAGATTTTAAAAATTATCTTATTTCAATAGAATCTGAGAAATTCAATATTTATGGTAGTGTCATGTTCTAAAATCATTTGAATGACTTATTAGGATTTTTTTGGGCACAAAGACAGATATTAATGTAAAGAACCAAAATTACTTCTTTTCTTTGTAAGAGAAAGCAATGAGAGTTTTTTAATCATAGCTTCCTAAAAGAAATTGCCTAGCTAATGATTCCCATAGTTTTCAAAGAAAGACAAGCCTATATTGTGTCACACCTAAGAACAGTATTATTTGGTTAGAGTGGAGAACAGAGCTGTATGGTTAAACTGAATGGAAAAGTATGGTTTCATGTGCAACACAGCTTGCTGTCTATCTCTGTCTCTGTCTCTACAAATTTCTCTCTCTCTCTCTCTCTCTCTCTCTCTCTCTCTCTCTCTGTGTGTGTGTGTGTGTGTGTGTGTATGTGTTTCTCAGGCTCTCTCTCTTTTTCTCTCTTTCTCTTCCCTTTATTAATCTTCTGGCCACTGACATATTTTAATTATGTTCAAATATATAAAAATTATTCAATTGAGATAAAAATTCCTCATTTTACATTTATTTCATGTGAACATTCATTCAGAGGATTATAATGACTCATTGTACAGACACAGAAGGCTAGGTTTCCAAATAACCATACTTTTCATAAGTTGTAGGACTTTGTGTAAGTTTCTTGTGGCTTTATTAAATGTGATAAGATGTAGCTTCATTATTGTGTATAAGGTGTTGAGTGAAGATTTGTAAATGGTCCTGTTCTATATCACCAACGATGAATGGCCCAATTCTGTTAGAAGGTTGGCATTTATGTGTCATTAATTAATTACTTATATTCGATGGGAAACCATTCTTAAACATGTCTTATTTCTGGTAGATGCTCAATAAATATTTAAAGAAAGATGGAGAAAATAAAATTGTATTACTTCCTAACCTTTGACTGGGGAAATAAGAATTTATCACTTTCAATTATAAAACTAGCTGTTTACAAATGATTTCAAAGTGTTGCTCATTGCTTCACAATTGTGTCATAACCGTTTCAGATCTCTGATTGGAAAGGAAATGATTTGTAGCAGATTAACAAATCATTCTTTTTCATGTTACATGGAAGAGGTGGTATTTTAATACCCAAAATTAATAGGAGACAAGGGGGGAAAAAGGAGAGAGAAAATTTGAGAGAGAAAGAATGATGAAAAGAAAGAGGAAAGTGGAGACAGCCTCATATCATTATATCCTGGCTTTCTACCTTTTTCCTTTCTTTGGACTTCAGCTATTTTCATAGTCCATTCATTGTCCTTTTCTTTATTACTGTAGTTGACTAAGCATTCCATTGTGCTCACTAATACTTTAATTATTTGACCATATCTACCAAGGACCATATTTACTGATGGGGCCAGCTTTACAGAATGCCATTGCCAGGGAGAGCTGGGCCAATTCTGCAATGCTCTTGATCATTGGGACTATACGGTAATCCCAGGTGGTAGCCCAGATCAGAGATATCTTCATGGACCTTAATGGTAGTAGTAGCTATGGACACTGGTATTAAGCCCTGCTGCTGCATAGTACAGGACACATGACTTTAAGTGACATCATGGACTGGGACTTCACCATGGCCTCAGGTGGCAGGGCAAGATACTCACATATGGATAGCCTGCTTCACTGTCTTGGCTCCAGTTTCACTTCCCTTCATGATTCTCAAACCATTTTGCTTCTCTTTCTCTCCTATCATTCTACCATATACTTACACATCAACATGGCTTATGCTGTGGGCAGCACATGTAGCTGGTAGGTGTTCTGTGTCCAGAAGCACCTTATGGCACCATGACAGGGAGTCCCCCTAGGCATTGTTTATATTTTTTTACCAATTTGATGCAATATAAAATAATATAAAAAGAAAGTCACATCAAGAGATTGTCTCCATCAGGTTGACCCGAATAAAGGTTGTCGCACCCACCTCGTCCGGCAAGGAAGACGCAACACCGTCGGATCCTTGTCAACAGCCTTTATTGCAGGACACCTTCATTGCTGATACGGGGACCTCGAGCGGCAAAAGTGCTCACCTTATATACACAACAGTATGCTAATAATCCTTCAGGGATTGGCAGGGCACGGGTCATCCCACTATCACCCCACTGTCACCCCACTATCACCCCACTGTCATCCCACTATCACCCCACTACTTGTCCTCCAGGGATTGGCGGAGAATGAATCACCTCACTAGCATGGTACCGCCCCTCATTAACATATTACTGGCCAACTGACACCAGGTGCAAAACCTGCGCATGCGCAGTACCATTGTTCACCACTGGAGGGCGCCCTATAAAAGGTCAGTGAGGGTTTACCTTTTTAATGTTAATTTAGTTGCTAAGATTCAACATTTACATAGGTAGTACTGTAATAGTAAATTAAAAAAAAAAGCAACAACCCATGCTACTGCCTGCACTGGCGGGTCACATGGCATCTGCAGGGTATTTTAATCTCAGTCAGCTAGACTTGGCAGATCTTCTGGTCCAAAGTTCTCAAAAAACGTCTCCACCCAACTTGCTAAGTTCCGTCATTAGGTCTCTTCTACATTCTTTCACAGTATCTTGGTAAAATTAAAACTCTAGAAGCTTGTAATTTATCAACCATATTTATATCGGTAAATTCACATCCCGCAAAATGTCTACGTAATAAACTCAGAGCCAATTGATATTGATATAAACTGCCTACCTAGATAAGACAAATTGTCCTGTAATAATCCATCTTTTATAAAATATTCATTCCTACCTGTGGCCATTTAAGGCCACATGTATCTGAGTTGTCCTTCTCTTTCTCCATTTGGTTCCTTTCCTTCTCTCCCTCTTTCTTGCATTTCAAAAACTCTGTCTTTGCCTTTCTTTTTCACTGCCTAATTATAGGAGTTCCCTTATCTTGTGCCTGCCTTCACCTGCATATAGACATCAATTCATATGGTACCATTTCATAGATGTGGGCCTGCATTCTGTAAGACTAGGAAATAAAGACTTCATTTACTCATCTTATTCACTCCTCTTGAATATTGGGTAATATGTGACTGGTTTTCTCAAGTGTCTGTTGTTCAAACTTCCTTTTGAAAATAGACTGTAACCACCTAGAATTGTGAGCTAAAATTGTCAGCTCTTAATTCCTATTGCCAGACTATTTTATCATGGGAATAGGAAAGAAAAGTAGAAATACAGTCAACATGAAGAGTAAATATACTTTTTCCTTCTTTTTTCACTGTGGTTGCAGCTGTTCATGTGAGTACATTGACTACTGTGCTCAGATGGCTTTTTCTTCTGTCACAATGTTGATCTGCAAGACTTCACCTTTGTGGATCTGGAGCGATAGCTTGCCAAGGAAGACTTCTACTGCACAAGTGTAAAGTTCTGAGTTTGATGCTGAGTACCCATGTAAGGACCCAAGCTCTGAGGTTATACTTGTGTTTGTAACTTAGACATTAAAGTCATGAAGACAAGCACATCTCTGGAACTGACTGACAAGCAACATTGCTTAAATTCTTGAGGTTCAGTTTTCGAGGGGTAAATTGTTGAAAAAGAAACTAACAACAATGAAAAATTAGGTAGAGAATTATAGAGGAAGGTAATTTACTTCTACTCATGCCCTTCACAAGTATACCTCAAAAGATACTCATATGAACATATATTGACATCACATTATTATGTATACACAGTGTGCACATACACATGAATGGTTATTTAGAGGGCAAAAGAATAATGCTGGGGAGAAGGATACAGACTTGAACTTTGACTCAGAAGAAGTATGTTAGATTCCCTTTTCTTACTCTTGTTGCTTAGAACAGGAATGCTAAATTCTCAATTCAGCAGATCCATTTTCTGTGGTCGATCCCTTTTGTTACTCTTGTTCCATAGTTCAGGAATCTAAATCCTAAATGTACCTCTACACTATCAAGTTAAGAAAAGCTTTTCTTGATCCAATATGAAAGATTTTTTAAATTTCTGTGCTGGGTAATTACGTCAACTTGACACAAAGTCATTTGGGGGAGGGAGGGAGGGTTAATTTGAGATTAATATCAGGCTTCAGCCAAGCGTGAAAGGGAATTTTTTAAATTGATTGATTGATGGGTTAGAGAAAGCCCATTGTGGATGGTGGCAACCTTGGGCCATTGTTCAAAGTCCTATTAAAAAGCAGACTGAACAAGCAATGGGGAGCAAGCCAATAAGCAGCACCCTTCCAGGTGTATTAGCTACTGCCTCCAATTTTCTGTCCCATTAGACTTCCTATCCTGATTTCATTTTATGATGATCAGTGAAATGCCAGTTCAAGCCAAATAAAACTGTTCATCTTCAAGGTGATTTGGTCATGTGTTTCATCACACCAATAATAACACTGATTATGACATCTTTAAACTTGACAAATGAGAGCACTGCTTGTGGCAGTTCTCTGCAATTGCTTCTGGCTTAAATACCAATTCCAAGATATCTGATAAATAGGAATCTCAGACTGCATTCCTTGATTGTATTCATACAGAGACAATTTTTGTTATTTTAATAGAGAAGTCATTAGAGGATAGATTTGGAATAATTTAAAAACTGGAGAAGGACATGGATCCTGTTGTTAATGTCACAAAATCTTCATTATTTTCCTGATCCTATTGGGTGTGGAGACAGGCTAAATACCCTATTTTCAGTATCATGATGGTTAAATCTGCCAAATTCCTATCCCTGATAGAAAATGTATAAGTGCCCCCTACCATTTCTGGCCTATCTACTTTAGAGTGATGATCCATTTTCTAACATGAACTTTACAATACCAGCTTATACCCACACCTCCCTGCACCCAATCCCATGGTGGAGGGAAAAGAACTCCCAGAAATGCAGACAATTCTGAGATCTCAGGAGAGATTGCCATTTCTGCTCACATTCCTGTCCCAAGAGGAACCTTCACAGTGGCCTCTGGATGCAGAAATATAGGAGCAATCAGTGGTGGCACCCTTCTGGTTTCAGCATATAACCAGAACTGAAGTGACCCAGTAGCACAGCTCTCTGTACCCAAATCTCATGGGGGAGAGAGCTGGACCTTCAGAAATGTGGAACTCAGAGGAGACAACTACTTTTTGCCCACATACCTACACACATTCAGTCAAGCCACTGTCACAGAGAGCAAGGCATGCTAGCACCAGAGACAATCTAATGGTAAGAGGAAAGCCCAGGAACTAAGAAACAGAAACCAAAACTATTTTTGAAACATCAGAGCCCAGTTCTCAAACCAAAGCAAATACTGGATATCCAAACACACTGGAAAAGCAAGATTTGGATTTAAAATCCAATTGATGATAGAGAACCTTAAGAAGGACTAAATAACTCCCTTTAAGAAATATAGGACAACACAAGTAAACAAGTGAAATCCCTTAAAGAGGAAACACAAAGCCTTTTAAAGAATTACAGGAAAAGACAATCAAACAAGTGAAGAAATTAAACAAAGCCATACAGGATTTAAAAATGGAAATAGAAACAATAAAGAAAGCACAAATGGGGAGAAGCCTGGAGATAGTAAACCTAGGAAAGAGATGAGGAGTCATAGATGCAAGCATCACCAACAAAATACAAGAGAAAGAAGAGAGGATCTCAGGGGCAGAAGATTCTGTAGAAAACATCAACACAGCCATCAAAGATAATATAAAATGCAAAAATCCTCCTAACCCCAAACATCCAGAAAATTCAGGACAGAATAAGAAGTTCAAACCTAAGGATAATAGGTGTAGAAGAGAGTGGAGACACCCAACTTAAAGGGCCAGAAAATATCTTCAACAAAATTATAGAAGAAAACTTCCCTAACCTAAAGAAAGATATGCCCATAAACATACAAGAAGCCTACAGAACTCCAAATAGATTGGACCAGAAAAGAAATTTCTCCTGTTACATAATAGTCAAAAGACAAAATGCACAAAACAAAGAAAGAATATTAAATGCAGTAAGGGAAAAAGATCAAGTAACGTGTAAAGGCAGACCCATCAGAATTATACCAGGCTTCTCACCACAGACTATGAAAGCCAGAAAATCCTGAGCAGACATCATACACACCCTAAGAAAACACAAATGCCAGCCCAGGCTACTATATCCAGCAAAACTCTCAATTAATATAGATGGAGAAACCAAGATATACTATGAAAAAACAAAATTTACACAATATCTATCTACAAATTCAGCTGCACAAAGGATAATAGATGGAAAACTTCAACACATGGAGGGAAACTACACCCTATGAAAAGCAAGAAAGTAATCTTCTTGCAATGAAATCAAAGAAGAGAGACACACAAGCACAATACCACCACTTACAACAAAAATAACAGGAAACAATCATGTTTCCTTAATATCTTGTAACATCAATGAACTCAATTCCCCCAGTAGAAAGACATAGACTAACAATCTTGATAAGTAAAGAGGGCCATGGAAACATACCTCAGAGGAAAAAACAGACACTATCCTCAGAGTAAAAGGCTTGAAAATAACTATCCAAGCAAATCGTCTGAAAAAAAGAATCTAGAGTAGCCATTATAATATAGAATAAAATTAACTTTCAAAAAAAATTATCAAAAAGATAAAGAAGGACACTTCATATTCATTTAAGGAAAAATCAAGCAACATGAACTCTCAATCCTAAATATCTATGCTGCAATGCAAGGACAACCACATTCATAAAAGAAACCTTACTTAAGCTCAGCACACATTGCCCTCACACAATAATGGTAGGAGATTTTAACACCCCACTCTCAACAATGGACAGATCATGGAAACAGAAATTAAACAAAGTCATACAGAAACTAACCGAAGTTATGACCCAAATGGACTTAAAAGATATTTGTGGAATATTTCATCCAGAAACAAAAGAATATACTTTTTTTCTCAGCACCTCATGGTACCTTCTCCAAAATTGACCATAATCAGTCACGAACAGGCCTCAACTGATACAAGAAGATTGACATTATCCCATACATCCTATCAGATCACTACAGACCAAGGCTGGTCTTCAATAACAATAAAAATTACAGAGAGCCCATATATACATGGAAGTCGAACAATGCTCTATTCAAATATCTTGGTCAAGGAAGAAATACAGAATGAAATTAAAGATTTCTTAGAATTTAAAGAAAATGAAAGCACAACATACCCAAACTTATGGAACGCAATTAAAGCAATGCTAAGAGGAAAACTCATAGCTCTGAGATCCCCCAAAAAGAAATATTAGAGAGCCTATAATAGCAGCTTGAAGCACACCTAAAAGCTATAGAAGAAAAAGAAGCAAATGGACCCAAGAGGAGTAGATGGCAGGAAATAATCAAACTCAGGATTGAAATTAACCAAGTAGAAACAAAAAGAACTATACAAAGAATCAGCAAAACTAGGATCTGATTCTTTAAGAAAATAATCAAGATAGATAAACCTTACACTGACTAACCAGAGGGCATAGAGTGTGTGTCCAAATTAACAAAATCAGAAATGAAAAGGATTTTCATAACAACTGAATCTGAGGAAATTCAAAAAATCATTAGATCCTTCCTCAAATGTCTATATTCAACAAAACTGGAAAACCTGGAAGAAATAGATAATTTTCTAGACAAATTCCAGGTACCAAAGTTACACCATCCAAGTACTCCCATAACTCCGAAAGAAATAAGAGCAGTTATTAAAAGTCTCCCAACTAAAAAGAGCACAGAACCAGATGGGTTTAATGCAGAATTCTATCATACCTTCATAGAAGACCTCATATCAAACTATTCTGTCCAATGCTATTCCAAAAAAAAAAAAAAAAAAAAAAGAAATAGAGTCAACACTACCCAATTCTTTCTACAAAGCAACAATTACACTTATACCTAAACCACACAAAGACCCAACAAAAAAATAGAACATCAGACCAATTTCCCTTATGAATATCAATGCAAAACTACTCAATAAAATTCTCACAAATGGAATCCAAGAACACATCAAAACAATCATCCATCATGATCAAGTGGACTTCATCCCAGGGATGTAAGGATGTTTCAATATACAGATATCTATTAACATAATCCACTATATAAACAAACTCAAAGGAAAAACCACCTGATCATTTCATTAGATGCTGAGAAAATTTTTGACAAAATTCAACAGCTCTTCATGATAAAAGTCCTGGGAAGATAGGAATTCAAGGCCCATAGCTAAACATAGCAAAAGCAATGTACAGCAAAGCAGTGGCCAACGTTAAACTAAATGGAGAGAAATTTGAAGCACTCTAAAAACATGAACTAAACAAGGCTACCTACTCTCTCCCTACTTATTCAATATAGTACTCAGTCTTAGCTAGAGCAGTCAGACAACAAAAGGAGGTCAGCAGGATTCAAATTGGAAAGGAAGAAGTCAAAATATCACGATTTGCATATGATACGAAATTATAATCAAGTGACCCCAAGAGGTCCATCAGAGAACTACTTAGCCTGATAAACTGCTTCTGAAAAGTGGCTGGATATAAAATTAACTGAAACCAATCAGTAGCCTTCCTTTGCTCAAAGAATAAACAGGCTGAGAAAGAAATTAGGGAAATGACACCCTTCATGATAGTCTCAAATAACATAAAATACCTCGGTTTGATTCTATCCAAGCAAGTGAAAGATCTGTATGACAAGAACTTCAAGTCTCTGAAGAAAGAAAGATGAAAAGACCTCCCATGCTCATGGATACACAGGATCAATATGGTAAAAATGGCCATTTTGCCAAAATCATTCTACAGATTCAATGCAATCCCCATCAAAATTCCAACTCAATTCATCGTAGAGTTAGAAAGAGCAATTTGTAAATTCATTTGGAATAACAAAAAACCAGGATAACAAAAACTATCCTCAAACATAAAAGAACTTCTGGGGAATCACCATCTCTGACCTCAAGCACTATTACTGAGCAATAGTGAAAAATCTATATGGTATTGGGATTGAGTCCAGCAGGTTGATCAGTGGAGTAGAGCTGAAGACCCAGAAATGAACCCACACACCTATGATCACTGGATATTTGAGAAAGGAGTTAAAACCATCCAATGGAGAAAAGATAGAATTTTCTTTTATTGGATATTATTTTATTAACATTTCAAATGATATTTTCTTTCACGGTTTACCGAAGACAAGCCCCCTATCCAATCCCCTTGCCCTTCTTCTGTAAAGGGGGTCCCCTGTCCATCTGCCCTGCTCGTTGCTTCACAACATTCCCCTACATATGGGGGTCCGGCTTTGGCAGGACCTAAGGCTTCTCATTCCTTTGGTGTCCAACAAGGCCATTCTCTGCTCCATATACAGCTGGTGCCAAATGATGCTGGTTCAACTAAAGGTCATCATGTAAAAGAATGAAAATCGATTCATTCTTATCACCCTGTACAAATTTTAAGTCCAAGTCGATCAAGGACCTCCACACCAAACCATATACACTCAAACTAATAGAAGAAAAAGTCTGGAAGAGTCTCGATCACACAGGTACTGGGGAAAATTTCCAGACCAGAACACCAATGGCTTATGATCTAAGATCAAGAATTAACAAATGGGACATCATAAAACTGCAAAGCTTCTGTAAGGCAAAGGACACTGTCATTAGGACAAAATGGCAACCAACAGATTGGGAAATGATATTTATCAATCCTATATCTGATAGAGGGCTAATATCCAAAGTATAAAAAGAACTCAAGAAGTTAGACTCCTGAGAGCCAAATAACCCTATTAAATATAGGGTACACAAATAAACAAAGAATGATCAGCCTAGGAACATATAATGGTGGAGAAGTACCTAAAGAAATGTTCAACATGTAAATGCAAATCAAAACAACTCTGAGATTCCACCTCACATCAGTCAGAATGCCTAAGATTAAAAACTCAGGTGACAGCAGATGCTGGTGAGGATGTGGAGAAAAAGTAACACTCCTCCATTGTTGATGGGATTGCAAACTGGTACAACCACTCTGGAAATCATTCTGGAGGTTCCTCTGACATTGTACTACCTGAGGACACAGCTATACCTCTCCTGTGCCTATACCCAAAAGATGCTTCAACATGCAACAAATACACATTCAGCACTATGTTCATAGACACCTTATTTATAGTAGCCAGAAGCTGGAAAGAACCCAGATGCCCTTCAACAGAGGAATGGATATGGAATATGTGGTACATCTACACAATGGAGTACTACCCAGCTATCAAAAACAATGACTTCATGAAATTCATAGCAAATGGATTGTACTAGAAAATATTATCCTGAGTGAGGTAATACAATCACAGAAAAGCACACATGGTATACACTCACTGATAAGTGAACATTAGCCCCAAAGCTTGAATTACTGAAGATACAATCCTCAGACCACATGAAGCTCAAGAAGATTGACGAACAGAGTGCAGATGCTTCACTTTTTAAAAGGAGGAGCAAAAATATTCATAGGAGGGGATATGTAAGCCAAGTTTGGAGCAGAGACTGAAGGAATAGCCATTCAGAGCCTGCCCCACATGTGGCCTATATCCATACTGCCAGGAAAAGAAGATAATATTGATGAAGCTAAGGAACCGAATATAGATGTCTTCTGTGAGACACAGCCAGAGCTCGTCAAATAGAGGTGAATGCTAGCAGCAAACCTATGAACTGAGAATAGGATCCCCATTGGAGGAATTAGTGAAAGGATTGAAAGTGATGCAGGGGCTTAACCCCATAAGAACAACAATGCCGACCAACCAGAGCTCCCAGGAACTAAACCACTACCCAAAAACTATACATGGACTCACTCCTGGCTCCAGTTGCCTATGTAGCAGAGGATGGCCTTGTTGGGCACCAATGAAAGGAGAAACTCTTTATCCTGCCAAGGTTGGAGCCCCAGTGTGGGGGAATGTTGGGTGGGAAGGCAGGAATAGGAGATGGATGTGAAGTGGAACACCCTTATAGAAGAAAGGCAGGGGATGGGATAGGAGCCTTATGTCCAGGAAACTGGGAAATGGAATAATATTTAAATTTAAATAAAAAATCCATTAAAAGAAAAATTAAAAATAAAAATATTTAAAATTATTTTAATAATTAAATTTATTTTAAAAATTTTATTTTAAAATTATTTTGTAAACAGTGAATTAGAATCCAACACATTATAACTAATTTTAGTAAAAATTAAGTTAATTGAAGTATTACAATTTAAAATTACTAATTAAGGAAGACAAAGTATAGACTTCTGCTCTCAGAGTTTTATTAACATTTAATCCTAAATGATCCTCAGCATTGCTGAACTAATCATCATATTTTAGCAGGTGTAGATTATCTTAAATTCTAATTAAAGTCCTCCATTGAGCGTGGTTACAGAACAAATATCTGGATGACACATTGTTTAACTCTTTTTCATGATGTCCTAGTGGGTTGTTTTGTTTTCAGAAAGCACACACAAGATAAGCTCCTGATTTACACATCTATTTTGTGCAGCCTTATTTCTGCATGGAGTGCATGCTCAGTGTGCTCTAATTCTGTTGACAGATATTCTTAAGGAGGGAGCAGTCAGGCAATACACTGTCTGAACTCTCACACCGTGTTGGCAATGCCATGTCCTATTTCCTTCCCAGGATATCAGAATGACATTTAAATGACACTCTTTCTGCTCCCCTGGATCACAGGTCTCATCTGAGTATTCTTCTGAGTGAAATTGCCTCTGTATACAAAAACATAAAGAAACTAGGACTACCTTTGAAATCTGGTCCTAAATTGTATATCTTCTTGGTACATTAGGTTTGAGATAGAGTAGTAGTGTTCCTGGTGATAACTCCTGTACCTAGGAAACCTGGTCACTAAGAGTAATATAGAGTTTAATGGGCATTATATAAGAAGACTATATCAGCAGACTAAAACCTTATTAAACAGTTACCCAAATTTCAGGAATATAAAAGAATTTTTTTTTCCAAAAATGAAATGGACCAACTGCCAAATCTAGTCTTATCTATGTTTTATATGAGAAAAAAGTATGCCCTCGTGTTATACAATAAGGAACCACTATATATTCTTTTTACCTTTTTTCTTTTTGAAAATAGATTTTTCCCCCATAATATACCCTATGTTTTCCTCTTACTGTATTACTCCCATTTCTTCCCCAGCCACCCTCCCATGCAGATCAATTCTCTCTCTTGCTCTTCTCTCTCTCTCTCTCTCTCTCTCTCTCTCTCTCTCTCTCTCTCTCTCTCTCTCTCTCTCTCTCAGCACAGAGTAGGCATCTGAGAGATAATAATAACTATAACAAGATAAAACAAAAAGTACCATATCAAAGATGGAGAAAACAAAGATAGGGAAAGATAAGATAAGGGAAAGAGGCCGAGATAAAGCCCAAGAATCAGAGAGCCGCTCATTCACAATCTTAGAAATTCCATAAACAACTAGCAGGAAACCATAATATGCAACAGAAGGCCTGGTGCTGATACATGCAGGCCCTGTGCATGTTGCCTGAGTCTTTGTGAGTGCATATGAACTTTGCTCAGGTTGATTTAGAAGGCCTGGTTTTCATGTTGTCCTCCATACTCTCTGGCTCTTAAACTCTTTCTCCTTCATCTTCTGTTATGTTTCTTGATCACAGAGGGAAGGGATTCGATGGAGTCACTTCATTTAGGGGATAGTGTTCCAATAAAAGTGTCTGACTGTGATATTTTTTTGTTGGCTGCAGAATTAAGCTTCTCTGATGAAGGCTGAAAAATGCACAAGATGACGAGAATAGCAGGATGTAATTTTATCACTGTTCTTTTTCTTTATTTCTTCCTGTATTTTTCTTTTTTAAAGAATAGTGCAGTTTGGGTTTAGTCTAGGTCCCTGTTTTAGCTACTATCTTTTTGACCCAAGCAGTGTCTGATATGGGTTTCATCTCAATACTAGAAGGACTTTAATTTCTTAGCTCCTGTCTTGCCTCATTCCTCACTCAGGAGAGTTGTTCAGTTTGCATGAGTTTCTAAGCTTTCTCTTGTTTCTGATTTTGTTTATATCCATCTTAATCTGTGATGGTCAAAGAGAATACATGGTGTTATGTCAATTTTCTTTTATCTGCTGTGATTTGCTTTCTATCCAAGCATGTGATAATTTTTTTTAAAGATCTATTCATTTATTATATATAAGTACACTGTAGCTGTCTTCAGATACACCAGAAGAGGGCATCAGATCTCTTTACAGATGGTTGTGAGCCACCATGTGGTTGCTGGGAATTGAACTCATGACCTCTGGAAGAGCAGTTGGGTGCTCTTAACCACTGAGCCATCTCTCCAGCCCACATGTGATAATTTTTAAAGTAAATTCCTGAGGTGCTGAGAAGATATATTTGTTGTGTTTGACTGAAATGTCTTATAAATATCAGTTAAGTTTATTTTTGTTTATAATATCTTTCAGCCCCAGTGTTTTTCTGTTTAATTTTGGTCAAGGCTGCCTTGTCTGTTAGTAAAAGTGGCATATTAAAGTATCCCACTCCCAGTGTATAAGGGTCAATATGCGACTGAAGATGATTCTCTTACAAAAGTGGGCATACTTGTTTTTGGGACATAGATGTTTTAATATCCCCTTGATTATAAAATTTGCCTCTGTGGTTCCTGTCCATTACTACACTTTTTTTGTTTCTAGATTTTCTTCAGTTTGGTTTTCTTTTATTATTATTATTATTATTATTATTATTATTATTATTATTATTATTAATTTTGTTTCCACATTCAGGTTTTGAACTCTTTCATTCATTTTTACCTACTTTGCTATTTCTTGGTGCTTACATAGGTTTCTTTAAGGGATTTATATGTTTCCTCTCTAAGAGCCTTTATTATATTCCTAAAAGTATTTTTCTTGTGTTTCAACTATGTTGGAATATTCATGGCCTGCTATAACAGGGTTAATTGGCTCTAGTGCAGACATTTTTGTGGTGTTATTGATTGTGTTTTTGTGTTGGCATCTAGGCATCATGGATTGGGAAGATTATATTTCTAGGTACTGACATTTGGTCTTGTCTTTGTTAAGTGGGTGTTTTATTCCTTGGTTTTGTTTCCTTTCTGTCTTTTAAGTAAATGTGATGGCTGGATGTTACTTGATAGGAAACTCTTTAGGAGCCCTGATAGATGTGCCCATTGATAGTAAAAGGCATTATTAGGCATTGGGAGTTGATGTGTATGAATGTACATGGGTGGATAGGAGTAAGGTCATTGACAGGAGAGAGGAAAGCAGGGTTTTCAACCAGGATTTGCTTATTTAGTCACAGTAGAAGTTGGCGTTCAAACTAAATTGGAGGCCAGGTTCTTCAACTTTGGAATAAGTATTGTAAATGAATAGGAAGACAAAACTTTAAATTAAAAACAAAACAAACCATAGGCTTAGTGAATTTTTCTTTTATTAAAACACACTTGTTTGATATAATATAGTCTGATTACTCTTTCTCTTCTCTTTCCAGTTCCTTGCCACTTACCCTCTCATCTAGATCCTCATCAGTTTGGTCTTTTGTAATAAAACAAACATCTAAAGAATAATAATAAAATAAAATCAGAGAGATGAAAAACAAACAGAAACAAGACAAAAGAATAAAACAAGAAACAGAGTCAAACAAACAAACAAAAAAAACCACAAGAAATTCATACAAATGCAGAAACAAACACATTCACACCCACGTGAATTCCATAAAGGCAGACTTTAACTAAGATTGTAGCGTGTTCAATGACTGGGAAAACACAAATTATTTTATTCTGAATTGGTACCACTCCCAGTAAAACTCTGAACATGGACTATGATATTACAAATATGAGCTGTTGCTGAAAATAACTCTTAGTATCTCTCCTTTTTTGTTTGTTATTCATTTAGTTGTCAGGGCTTGGACCCAGGGTCTCATTCATACTAAGAAGGCATCCTCAATGTGTTTCCTTTTATTACAGACAGAATTTGTTAAAACAGGTAAGAGCATTAAAAATGTAGCTCGATGATATAAAAGACTTGGAACCAAATATTGTCTAGTTAAAAGAAGTGTCACCTTTGGAAATCAGCTTCATGTTTGGTATATTTTAAAAAAGGGAAAAAAGTTGTTGAAGCATATGGGGTTGTTGAGTTGGTTATATTTTTCAACTTGAGACAGTCATTGGAGAAAAGCAAACATTAACTGAGAAAATTCCCTATTTATTGCTTTGTAGGTAGACTTATGGGGAACTTTCTCGACTGATGTGAAAATGCCCTCTCCACTTTCCGTAGTCCAGGAATATATAAAAAGAACTCGAAGAGCTTGAAGGAGCTCGAGACCCCTTATGAACAACAATGCCAAGCAACCAGAGCTTCCAGGGACTAAGCCACTACCTAAAGACTATACATGGACTGACCCTGGACTCTGACCTCATAGGTAGCAATGAATATTCTAGTAAGATCACCAGTGGAAGGGGAAGCCCTTGGTCCTGCTAAGATTGAACCCCCAGTGAACGTGATTATTGGGGGAAGGGCTACAATGGGGGGAGGATGTGGAGGGGAACACCCATAAAGAATGTCAGGGGGGGGATTAGGGGGATGTTTGCCCGGAAACTGGGAAAGGGAATAACACGCGAAATGTAAATAAGAAATACTCAAGTTAATAAATAAAAAAAAAAAGAAAGTAAATTGACAGAGTCAGAAGGCACTAACCGGTAAGCAGCATTTCACCACAGTCTCTGATTCAGTGCTTACCTCTAGGTTCCTCCCTTGAGTTTCTACTCCAATTTTCATGATGAACTCGAGCTATAAGGTGAAAAATACACTTTTTCTCCAAGTTAATTTTGGTCATGTTCTTTATCACAGCGACATAAACAGAATTATTACTGTTGTGGTATTGTGTACATAGCACCTAACATACACAAACCATCAAAGCAGAATGCATCATTATTTGTTATTATAAATGCCAATAGCATTACCACCATCTGCCAAGAGTTCTTGATTGCATTTGCTCCTATAATCCCTTAACAAGAATAAAACGAGATAATGAAACAGAGTTGAGGTGTCTCCTATGAAGGAAGTGCCATATAGGAAACCTAGAGTATAACACTGAATAGGCATAGTCTGTGGTATGATCCCTACTACATCATATAGGGCCTTAGTCACAATAGATAAATGCTGTTTTCTCCATCCTTTACAAAGTCACATTTTTTTAAGAAAGGTAACTTAATTTTTATATCAGTAAAGTAAAAAGCAAGTGTAGATATGGTTTCTTGATGAGAAAATTCTTATATAGCAAATATTAAAAGCATTTAAAATAATAATAGAAAACTAGTTAATCCATTTCTGAAATTAAAATCTATGTGAGGTAGAATAAAAAGATTCAGCATCTTTAGAAATCAATTTGGAATCCTGCACAATGAATTGAAATTCTGGAATCTATTCATGTTCCTGATACTCTAACACATTATTGGACTAAAATATCCCAGGCACCATACCCTAACCCTTCATCATACTAAAATAACCCAATATGTGAAGGAATAAAAATAGTTACTTTAATGTTTTCATTCATAGCAGAATATTTTACCTTTATACAAATACATTATGGAAATAATGAATAAATTGTTAAATATTATTACCATTATTAAAATCTGTAATAATTTAGTATATAATGATTTTATATACTAAATTCAAATTTTGTTGTAGGCATGAAGATATTATTCATACATAAAAGCAGAACAAAAGATTCCCTTCCTCTGCAATATTTTTGTCATATTCTCTTACTATATTAGCTGTTTATCTTCAATTTTTAGAAGTTTTCCTTCACTATTTTGGGTTAAGAAGAGTCAGTAATCTTTATTTTTCTTCAATAACAAAGTTTCAAATCTAACTGGCTTCTTTTGTTATGGAGAGAATGGTGTTTAAGGGACACAATTCCTTACAGATAACACCTAGGCGTTTTCATTATGATTTAAGCTGACTTTGTAATGAAAATAACTTCTTTGCTCCTGTCCTCCTGTCTGTTAGCAAACCAAGAGACTCAAAACACCCACAGAGCATGCATAGTACTCAATTAGGTGCTAGAGAATCAATACAGGCAAAGGAAAATTATTTTGTGGGAGAAGAAACTTACACTCTATTAAATGTAGCTTCTTGATCATAGTCCACACTCCATTTTTAAGGTGTCTGGACAAAGGTAAGCTGGATCCAGAAAGGGTTCTTCCCTTCTTTTTAAATTTATCTTGTGACAGGAACACTGAAGATACTAAAACACAATATTTTAAAATTTCTTATTCAGAGTAATATGCATGGGACATATGTATTTTCTTCCCTTTCTTAAGATATTAAGAACTATACTTGGCACAAGTTGATGTGAGTGTACTTCCAGCGCTGGGCCTTTCAGCTCTTGGCATGATCTCATTGAGGACTTATCTTTGAGTAAAATTTTTAAAGTGAATATGTGTGCAGCATGCGGAATATAGTTTTCCTCGCTATTGCACCAAAAGTGAAACCAGCCGTCTCATCCTGAAGAAACATTAATCCACTTTTATTTTAGAGTCAAGAATTCATCAGAGATTGTGTTTGTTTTGTTTATCTTAATATTTATGGAAAGCAAGATCATTTTGTAGTACAGGGTAGCTAATTTATTGATCTATATAAAAATGACCAGACTGTTTTCTCCAAAAACTACTCATGAAGAATTTTGTCATGTTAATTACAGATGGTGTTATGACTTCTAAGAATTGTACACCCAAGACTCAACTTGTGTTTAAAAAGGGTAACAAATGTCTAAGGTTAAATGACATCTTGAGTATAGTGCCCTACTAAGAAAATTATATACACTCAAATAAAACCAGAAGTTGCTATCTGAAAACAAAGGTATGCCTTCTCAAAATCACCTCAGCTTGACCTTGAATCTGTATCTTTAAGAACTGTGAGATTATATTTTTTGATTTTTATGCCACTATATATTGCTATTTTATGATACCAATCCTGCCTGGGTAATGACTAATAGACATACTTGTGTGGACTACTAGATAACTATTTAACATGTGAAAAATTGCTCAGGTTAAAGCAAATTATTAAAACAATTTTTTCTCTGTATGTGTAACTGCATTTACTGAACAAATACCTATGGTTTATTTTGTTTGTTAAAATCAATAATGTTGAACAAAACAATTAGATGGTCAAGACCATTTCTCCCCAAGAGTGGATAGGAACAGTGTTTGTTTCCATCATCTATAACCATAGTTATTGAATTGACCTTGACAATGGATGTGTTAATTATGGAACTATCCAAATAATTTAGAATACTGTTATTGCTTGATTAGAATATATAATCAAAAATTATTATTGATATTTTTCTTATTGCTATAATCAAAAATAAAGTAAAATAAAATAAAATACCTGATCAAAACAACTTAAGAACAGATGTACTTGTTATCCTGTATAATCCATCCTGGAAGGAAGGCATGGCTGAGGTAACAAGGAATTGGACTCTGGAATATGGTTTCCTTAGTCTGTCCTTCCTTCTTTCTTTCCTTTTTTCCTTCTTTTTTTCCTTCATTCCATTCTGCTTTCCTTCCTTCTTTCCGTCCTTCCTACCACCTCTTCTCTCTTGGACCCAAGCCCATATACTGAAACTGCTCATGTTAACTGCTCACTGACTTCCCACTTCAATTAACCTTTCTGGGAACAGCCTCACATTCATGCCCCTATGCTCTTCTTCTAGGCCACTTTAAATTCTTTCAAGTTACCAGAATTAATTGTCACAGATATGTTATCCTTAAAAAACCTTAAGTTCAAATTTTAGGTGAACTTTAAATTCACATATAAAAATTGCCCTACAAAGTTTAAAGTACCTCTACTACTTTAAAACATAGGATAACTTTATAGAGTCAATGTAGAACAGAAAACAAAACAAAACAAAACAAAACTACCAAACAAACAAACAAAAAACTGAAAACAACAAAAAAGTTTTAAGTCTGTGAAATACTAGTGTCTAAGGAGTAGGGTAGATGAGGCACTCAGAAATTCAAAGTTTAAAAGAAAGTACAAATGAGTAAACAGTAATCCCATCATAAATTGTAGAATACCCCAAATATAATCTATACAAATTGATTGGGTTGAGGCCTGCATTGAATTAATGCTCACCAGGGTGAGATTAATCAGAGATAACAAATAGCTAAGGCCTAGGCTGAGGCATTTATGTACTTGAACTGCCGATAGCTGACCGTGTTCTGACCTGTGAAGTTCAATGGGTCAAGGAAGAGTAGTCTAAAACCTGTAAGTCAGAGGGAGACGACATCAGAAAAAAAATCATGGAAACAGAATAGAAACCAAAAGTATTCAATAATTGTCTCTGCATTTCTTAAAATTTCTATATATGAAAAAGCTAATTAAGAATTTCAAAAAGCTGTTACTTAACAAATAATTCTATTTTAAATCTTGACATAATTAAAAATATAGATTATACAGAAAAAAAGGATTTTAGAATGTAATTACAACACTTGTAGCAATGAAGGAAAGGGTGATATGTATAAAAATAATTTTAAATATGTGTTACAAAGGATGACAGAGACACACTAATAACCAATACTTAAAAATGTTAGCATAATGGTACAACCATTCTGGAAATCAGTCTGGAGGTTCCTCAGAAAATTGGACATTGAACTGCCTGAGGATCCAGCTATACCTCTCTTGGGCATATTCCCAAAAGATGCCCCAACATATAAAAAAGACACATGCTCCACTATGTTCATCGCAGCCTTATTTATAATAGCCAGAAGCTGGAAAGAACCCAGATGCCCTTCAACAGAGGAATGGATACAGAAAATGTGGTACATCTACACAATGGAATATTACTCACCTATCAAAAACAACGACTTTATGAAATTCGTAGGCAAATGGTTGGAACTGGAAAATATCATCCTGAGTGAGCTAACCCAATCACAGAAAGACATACATGGTATGCACTCATTGATAAGTGGCTATTAGCCCAAATGCTTGAATTACCCTAGATGCCTAGAACAAATGAAACTCAAGACGGATGATCAAAATGTGAATGCTTCACTCCTTTAAAAGGGGAACAAGAATACCCTTGGCAGGGAAGAGAGAGGCAAAGATTAAAACAGAGACTGAAGGAACACCCATTCAGAGCCTGCCCCACATGTGGCCCATACATATACAGCCACCCAATTAGACAAGATGGATGAAGCAAAGAAGTGCAGACCGACAGGAGCCGGATGTAGATCGCTCCTGAGAAACACAGCCAGAATACAGCAAATACAGAGGCCAATGCCAGCAGCAAACCACTGAACTGAGAATAGGACCCCCGTTGAAGGAATCAGAGAAAGAACTGGAAGAGCTTGAAGGGGCTCGAGACCCCATATGTACAACAATGCCAAGCAACCAGAGCTTCCAGGGACTAAGCCACTACCTAAAAGACTATACATGGACTGACCCTGGACTCTGACCTCATAGGTAGCAATGAATATCCTAGTAAGAGCACCAGTGGAAGGGGAAGCCCTGGGTCCTGCTAAGACTGAACCCCAGTGAACTAGACTGTTGGGGGATGGCGGCAATGGGGGAGGGGGTGGGGAGGGAAACACCCATAAGGAGGGGGAGGGGGGAGGGGGATGTTTGCCTGGAAACCGGGAAAGGGAATAACACTTGAAATGTATATAAGAAATATTCAAGTTAATAAAAATAATAATAATAAAAAAAATGTTAGCATAAGGCCCTCACGGAGAGCTCATAAGCAACACCCCACGAGCAAACTTGAGCCTCAGGACCACAGGTAAAACCAACTTTTCTTCTCCAAGCGACATTACTGGTGGTCTCAGGACACACAGAGGCAAAATTCCTCTAGGACCAGACACTTCTGGTTTTTCGCTGGATTCCCAACCTCGCTGATCCCCGCCCACAGCTCACTGCTCCCAAACCCCATGGGAATGAGAGCTCACTGCCCAGACAGGTGGGCACTCCTGAGACTGCAGAGCAGAAGAGACCACCAATACTGCCCACCCATGCCCACATTCCTGACCCAAGCGGAAACTATATACGGCCTCTGGGAAGCTGTAGATAGGGGCACTGGATCTGCAAGTCCCCTGCGCCCTAGATACTGCCAGGAACCTGAAGGAACCCGATCAACAGCTCTCTGCACCCAAATCCCATGGGAAGGAGAGCTAAAACTTAAGAGAGGCAGACACGCTGGGAAAACAGAAGAGACTACACTCTGTCCACATTTCTGACTCCAGAGGAAAACACCTAACGCCATCTGGGACCCTGGTGCATGGGGGCTCCCAGAAAGTGCGACGCAGGTCCTCCTGGTTGCTGCCCTTGAGGAGAGCTCATAAGCAACACTCCACAAGCAAACTTGAGCCTCAGGACTACAGGTAAGACCAACATTTCTGCTCCATGTGACCTGCCTGGTGAACTAAGGACACAGGTCCACAGGAACAGCTGAAGACCCATAGACAGGAAAGACTACACGCCCGAAAGGAGAACACTCTGTTCCCATAACTGGCTGAAAGAAAACAGGAAAACAGGTCTACAGCACTCCTGACACACAGGCCTATAGGATGGTCTAACTACTGTCAGAAATAGCAGAACAAGGTAACACCAGAGAAAACATGATGGCAATAGGCAAGCACAGGAAACCAAGCAACAGAAAACAACATGGCATCATTGGAGCCCAATTCTCCCACCAAAGCAAACACTGAATATCAAAACACACCAGAAAAGCAAGATCTAGATTTAGAATCATATTTGATCATGATGCTGGAGGACTTCAAGAAAGACATGAAGAACTCCCTTAGAGAAATGCAGGAAAACATAAATAAACAAATAGAATCTTATAGAGAGGAATCACAAAAATCCCTGAAAGAATTCCAGGAAAACACAATCAAACAGTTGAAGGAATTAAAAAATGGAAATAGAAGCAATCAAAAAAGAACATAGGGAAACAACCCTGGATATAGAAAACCAAAGGAAGAGACAAGGAGCCATCAATACAAGCATCACCAACAGAATAAAAGTGATAAAAGAGAGAATCTCAGGACCAGAAGATTCCATAGAAATCATCAACACAACTGTCAAAGATAATGTAAAAGAGAAAAAGCTACTGGTCCAAAACCTACAGGAAATCCAGGACTCAACGAGAAGACCAAACTTAAGGATAATAGGTATAGAAGAGAGTGAAGACTCCCAGCTCAAAGGACCAGTAAATATCTTCAACAAAATCACAGAAGAAAACTTCCCTAACCTGAAGAAAGAGATGCCCATAAGCATATAAGAAGCCTACAGAACTCCAAATAGATTGGACCAGAAAAGAAACTCCTCCCGTCACATAATAGTCAAAACACCCAATGCACGAAATAAAGAAAGAATATTAAAAGCAGTAAGGGAAAAAAAGTCAAGTAACATATAAAGGCAGATCTATCAGAATCACACCAGACTTCTCACCAGAGACTATGAAAGCTAGAAGATCCTGGACAGATGTCATACAGACCCTAAGAGAGCACAAATGCCAGCCCAGGTTACTGTATACTGCAAAACTCTCAATTATCATAGATGGAGATACCAAGGTATTCCATGAAAAACCAAATTTACACAA
The DNA here is from genome assembly GCF_011064425.1 of Rattus rattus. NCBI lineage: Eukaryota > Metazoa > Chordata > Mammalia > Rodentia > Muridae > Rattus > Rattus rattus. The sequence goes on from NC_046161.1 coordinate 1,907,366, forward strand.
TGTCTTTCTACAAATCCAGTGCTACAAAGGATAATAAGTGGTAAAGCCCAACATAAGGAGGCAAGCTACACCCTAGAAAAAGCAAGAAACTAATCGTCCTGGCAACAAAACAAAGAGAAGAAAAGCACACACCATAACTTCACATCCAAATATGAATATAACAGGAAACAATGATCACTATTTCTTAATATCTCTCAACATCAATGGTCTCAACTCCTGAATAAAAAGACATAGATTAACAAACTGGAAGCGCAATGAGGACCCTGCGTTCTGCTGCCTACAGGAAACACACCTCAGAGACAAAGACAGACACTACCTCAGAGTGAAAGGCTGGAAAACAACTTTCCAAGCAAATGATTGGAAGAAGCAAGCTGGAGTAGCCATTCTAATATCAAATAAAATCAATTTTCAACTAAAAGTCATCAAAAAAGATAAGGAATGACACTTCATATTCATCAAAGGAAAAATGCACCAGGATGAACTCTCAATCCTAAATATTTATTCTCCAAATACAGGGGCACCTACATATGTAAAAGAAACCTTACTAAAGCTCAAAACACACATTGCACCTCACACAATAATAGTAGGAGACTTCAACACCCCACTCTCATCAATGGACAGGTCATGGAAATAAAAATGAAACAGAGAAATAGACAGACTAAGAGAAGTCATGAACCAAATAGACTTAACAGATATTTATAGAACATTCTATCCTAAAGTAAAAAGATATACATTTTTCTCAGCACCTCATGGTACTTTCTCCAAATTTGACCATAAAATTGATCAAAATCAGGCCTCAACAGATAAAGAAAGTTAGAAATGATCCCATGCATCCTATCAGACCACCATGGCCTAAAGCTGGTCTTCAATAACAATAAGGGAAGAACGCCCACATATACGAGGAAGTTGAACAATGCACTACTCAACCTAGTCAAGGAAGAAATAAAGAAGGAAATTAAAGACTTCTTAGGATTTAATGAAAATAAAGGTACAACATAACCAAATTTATGGGACACAATAAAGCTGTGCTAAGAGGAAAATTCATAGCTCTGAGTGCCTGCACAAAGAAATAGGAGAGAGCATATGTCACCAGCTTGACAGCACACCTAAAAGCTCTAGAACAAAAAGAAGCGAATACACACAGGAGGAGTAGAAGGCAGGAAATAATCAAACTCAGAGCTGAAATCAACCAAGTAGAACCAAAATGGACCATAGAAAGAGTCAACAGAACCAAAAGTTGGTTCTTTGAAAAAATCAACACAATAGATATCCCTTAGCCAGACTAACGAGAGGGCACAGAGAGTGTGTCCAAATTAACAAAATCAGAAATGAAAAGGGAGACATAACTACAGATTCAGAGGAAATTCAAAAATCATCAGATCCTACTACAAAAGCCTATATTCAACAAAACTTGAAAATTTGGAGTAAATGGACAATTTCCTAGACAGATACCAGGTACTGAAGTTAAATCAGGAACAGATAAACCATTTAAACAACCCCATAACTCAAATGAAATAGATGCAGTCATAAAGGTCTCCCAACCA